>NW_026599337.1:0-233660 GCF_023634085.1 Falco cherrug
AAACGAGTTCTGTTGGTAGTTTTTACACTACCCCGGTAGGCAGCTGAAAGGCACCACAAAACTTGTTGTACCTGCTTTCTGGGCTTAGATGGGGAACAGCTGAATTTTGGACTCGGCTGGTGACAAAATGTTCCAAACACGCCCCATGCACAACTCCACCGAGGAAGGTGCCAGAAACGAGTTCTGTTGGTAGTTTTTACACTACCCCGGTAGGCAGCTGAAAGGCACCACAAAAGTTTTTCTACCTGCTTTCTGGGCTGAGATGGGGAAGAGCTGAGTTTTGGACTCGGCTGCTGACAAAATGTTCCAAACACACCCCATGCACAGCTCCACCGGCAAAGGTGCCAGAAACGAGTTCTGTTGGTAGTTTTTACAGTACCCCGGTAGGCAGCTGAAAGGCACCACAAAACTTGTTGTACCTGCTTTCTGGGCAGAGATGGGGAACGGCTGAATTTTGGACTCGGCTGGTGACAAAATGTTCCAAACACACCCCATGCACAACTCCACCGGGGAAGGTGCCAGAAAGGAGTTCTGTTGGTAGTTTTTACACTACCCCGGTAGGCAGCTGAAAGGCACCACAAAAGTTTTGCTACCTGCTTTCTGGGCTGAGATGGGGAATAGCTGAGTTTTGGACTCGGCTGGTAACAAAATGTTCCAAACACACCCCATGCACAGCTCCACCGGGGAAGGTGCCAGAAACGAGTTCTGTTGGTAGTTTTTACACTACCCCGGTAGGCAGCTGAAAGGCACCACAAAAGTTGTTCTACCTGCTTTCTGGGCTGAGATGGGGAAGAGCTGAGTTTTGGACTCGGCTGCTGACAAAATGTTCCAAACACACCCCATGCACAACTCCACCGGCAAAGGTGCCAGAAACGAGTTCTGTTGGTAGTTTTTACACTACCCCGGTAGGCAGCTGAAAGGCACCACAAAACTTGTTCTACCTGCTTTCTGGGCTGAGATGGGGAACGGCTGAATTTTGGACTCGGCTGGTGACAAAATGTTCCAAACACACCCCATGCACAGCTCCACCGGCAAAGGTGCCAGAAACGAGTTCTGTTGGTAGTTTTTACACTACCCCGGTAGGCAAGAGAAAGGCACCACAAAACTTGTTCTTCCTGCTTTCTGGGCTGAGATGGAGAATAGCTGAATTTTGGACTCGGCTGCTGACAAAATGTTCCAAACACACCCCATGCACAACTCCACCGGCAAAGGTGCCAGAAAGGAGTTCTGTTGGTAGTTTTTACAGTACCCCGGTAGGCAGCTGAAAGGCACCACAAAACTTGTTGTACCTGCTTTCTGGGCTGAGATGGGGAACGGCTGAATTTTGGACTCGGCTGGTGACAAAATGTTCCAAACACACCCCATGCACAACTCCACCGGGGAAGGTGCCAGAAACGAGTTCTGTTGGTAGTTTTTACACTACCCCGGTAGGCAGCTGAAAGGCACCACAAAACTTGTTGTACCTGCTTTCTGGGCTGAGATGGGGAACAGCTGAATTTTGGACTCGGCTGCTGACAAAATGTTCCAAACACACCCCATGCACAACTCCACCGAGGAAGGTACCAGAAACGAGTTCTGTTGGTAGTTTTTACACTACCCCGGTAGGCAGCTGAAAGGCACCACAAAACTTGTTGTACCTGCTTTCTGGGCTGAGATGGGGAACGGCTGAATTTTGGACTCGGCTGGTGACAAAATGTTCCAAACACACCCCATGCACACCTCCACCGGGGAAGGTGCCAGAAACGAGTTCTGTTGGTAGTTTTTACACTACCCCGGTAGGCAGCTGAAAGGCACCACAAAACTTGTTGTACCTGCTTTCTGGGCTGAGATGGGGATCAGCTGAAGTTTGGACTCGGCTGCTGACAAAATGTTCCAAACACACCCCATGCACAACTCCACCGGGGAAGGTGCCAGAAACGAGTTCTGTTGGTAGTTTTTACACTACCCCGGTAGGCAGCTGAAAGGCACCACAAAACTTGTTCTACCTGCTTTCTGGGCTGAGATGGGGAACGGCTGAATTTTGGACTCGGCTGGTAACAAAATGTTCCAAACACACCCCATGCACAACTCCACCGGGGAAGGTGCCAGAAACGAGTTCTGTTGGTAGTTTTTACAGTACCCCGGTAGGCAGCTGAAAGGCACCACAAAACTTGTTGTACCTGCTTTCTGGGCAGAGATGGGGAACGGCTGAATTTTGGACTCGGCTGCTGACAAAATGTTCCAAACACACCCCATGCACAACTCCACCGGGGAAGGTGCCAGAAACGAGTTCTGTTGGTAGTTTTTACACTACCCCGGTAGGCAGCTGAAAGGCACCACAAAACTTGTTCTACCTGCTTTCTGGGCTGAGATGGGGAACAGCTGAATTTTGGACTCGGCTGCTGACAAAATGTTCCAAACACACCCCTTGCACAACTCCACCGAGGAAGGTGCCAGAAACGAGTTCTGTTGGTAGTTTTTACACTACCCCGGTAGGCAGCTGAAAGGCACCACAAAAGTTTTGCTACCTGCTTTCTGGGCTGAGATGGGGAACAGCTGAGTTTTGGACTCGGCTGCTGACAAAATGTTCCAAACACACCCCATGCACAACTCCACCGAGGAAGGTGCCAGAAACGAGTTCTGTTGGTAGTTTTTACAGTACCCTGGTAGGCAGCTGAAAGGCACCACAAAACTTGTTGTACCTGCTTTCTGGGCTGAGATGGGGAACGGCTGAATTTTGGACTCGGCTGCTGACAAAATGTTCCAAACACACCCCATGCACAACTCCACCGGGGAAGGTGCCAGAAACGAGTTCTGTTGGTAGTTTTTACACTACCCCGGTAGGCAGCTGAAAGGCACCACAAAACTTGTTCTACCTGCTTTCTGGGCTGAGATGGGGAATAGCTGAATTTTGGACTCGGCTGGTGAAAAAATGTTCCAAACACACCCCATGCACACCTCCACCGGGGAAGGTGCCAGAAACGAGTTCTGTTGGTAGTTTTTACACTACCCCGGTAGGCAGCTGAAAGGCACCACAAAACTTGTTGTACCTGCTTTCTGGGCTGAGATGGGGATCAGCTGAAGTTTGGACTCGGCTGGTGACAAAATGTTCCAAACACACCCCATGCACAACTCCACCGGGGAAGGTGCCAGAAAGGAGTTCTGTTGGTAGTTTTTACACTACCCCGGTAGGCAGCTGAAAGGCACCACAAAACTTGTTCTACCTGCTTTCTGGGCTGAGATGGGGAACGGCTGAATTTTGGACTCGGCTGGTAACAAAATGTTCCAAACACACCCCATGCACAACTCCACCGGGGAAGGTGCCAGAAACGAGTTCTGTTGGTAGTTTTTACACTACCCCGGTAGGCAGCTGAAAGGCATTACAAAACTTGTTCTACCTGCTTTCTGGGCTGAGATGGGGAACGGCTGAATTTTGGACTCGGCTGGTGACAAAATGTTCCAAACACACCCCATGCACAGCTCCACCGGCAAAGGTGCCAGAAACGAGTTCTGTTGGTAGTTTTTACACTACCCCGGTAGGCAAGAGAAAGGCACCACAAAACTTGTTCTTCCTGCTTTCTGGGCTGAGATGGAGAATAGCTGAATTTTGGACTCGGCTGCTGACAAAATGTTCCAAACACACCCCATGCACAACTCCACCGGCAAAGGTGCCAGAAAGGAGTTCTGTTGGTAGTTTTTACAGTACCCCGGTAGGCAGCTGAAAGGCACCACAAAACTTGTTCTACCTGCTTTCTGGGCTGAGATGGGGAACGGCTGAATTTTGGACTCGGCTGGTGAAAAAATGTTCCAAACACACCCCATGCACAACTCCACCGGGGAAGGTGCCAGAAACGAGTTCTGTTGGTAGTTTTTACAGTACCCCGGTAGGCAGCTGAAAGGCACCACAAAACTTGTTGTACCTGCTTTCTGGGCTGAGATGGGGAACGGCTGAATTTTGGACTCGGCTGCTGACAAAATGTTCCAAACACACCCCATGCACAACTCCACCGAGGAAGGTACCAGAAACGAGTTCTGTTGGTAGTTTTTACACTACCCCGGTAGGCAGCTGAAAGGCACCACAAAACTTGTTGTACCTGCTTTCTGGGCTGAGATGGGGAACGGCTGAATTTTGGACTCGGCTGGTGACAAAATGTTCCAAACACACCCCATGCACACCTCCACCGGGGAAGGTGCCAGAAACGAGTTCTGTTGGTAGTTTTTACACTACCCCGGTAGGCAGCTGAAAGGCACCACAAAACTTGTTGTACCTGCTTTCTGGGCTGAGATGGGGATCAGCTGAAGTTTGGACTCGGCTGCTGACAAAATGTTCCAAACACACCCCATGCACAACTCCACCGGGGAAGGTGCCAGAAACGAGTTCTGTTGGTAGTTTTTACACTACCCCGGTAGGCAGCTGAAAGGCACCACAAAACTTGTTCTACCTGCTTTCTGGGCTGAGATGGGGAACGGCTGAATTTTGGACTCGGCTGGTAACAAAATGTTCCAAACACACCCCATGCACAACTCCACCGGGGAAGGTGCCAGAAACGAGTTCTGTTGGTAGTTTTTACAGTACCCCGGTAGGCAGCTGAAAGGCACCACAAAACTTGTTGTACCTGCTTTCTGGGCAGAGATGGGGAACGGCTGAATTTTGGACTCGGCTGCTGACAAAATGTTCCAAACACACCCCATGCACAACTCCACCGGGGAAGGTGCCAGAAACGAGTTCTGTTGGTAGTTTTTACACTACCCCGGTAGGCAGCTGAAAGGCACCACAAAACTTGTTCTACCTGCTTTCTGGGCTGAGATGGGGAACAGCTGAATTTTGGACTCGGCTGCTGACAAAATGTTCCAAACACACCCCTTGCACAACTCCACCGAGGAAGGTGCCAGAAACGAGTTCTGTTGGTAGTTTTTACACTACCCCGGTAGGCAGCTGAAAGGCACCACAAAAGTTTTGCTACCTGCTTTCTGGGCTGAGATGGGGAACAGCTGAGTTTTGGACTCGGCTGCTGACAAAATGTTCCAAACACACCCCATGCACAACTCCACCGAGGAAGGTGCCAGAAACGAGTTCTGTTGGTAGTTTTTACAGTACCCTGGTAGGCAGCTGAAAGGCACCACAAAACTTGTTGTACCTGCTTTCTGGGCTGAGATGGGGAACGGCTGAATTTTGGACTCGGCTGCTGACAAAATGTTCCAAACACACCCCATGCACAACTCCACCGGGGAAGGTGCCAGAAACGAGTTCTGTTGGTAGTTTTTACACTACCCCGGTAGGCAGCTGAAAGGCACCACAAAACTTGTTCTACCTGCTTTCTGGGCTGAGATGGGGAATAGCTGAATTTTGGACTCGGCTGGTGAAAAAATGTTCCAAACACACCCCATGCACACCTCCACCGGGGAAGGTGCCAGAAACGAGTTCTGTTGGTAGTTTTTACACTACCCCGGTAGGCAGCTGAAAGGCACCACAAAACTTGTTGTACCTGCTTTCTGGGCTGAGATGGGGATCAGCTGAAGTTTGGACTCGGCTGGTGACAAAATGTTCCAAACACACCCCATGCACAACTCCACCGGGGAAGGTGCCAGAAAGGAGTTCTGTTGGTAGTTTTTACACTACCCCGGTAGGCAGCTGAAAGGCACCACAAAACTTGTTCTACCTGCTTTCTGGGCTGAGATGGGGAACGGCTGAATTTTGGACTCGGCTGGTAACAAAATGTTCCAAACACACCCCATGCACAACTCCACCGGGGAAGGTGCCAGAAACGAGTTCTGTTGGTAGTTTTTACACTACCCCGGTAGGCAGCTGAAAGGCATTACAAAACTTGTTCTACCTGCTTTCTGGGCTGAGATGGGGAACGGCTGAATTTTGGACTCGGCTGGTGACAAAATGTTCCAAACACACCCCATGCACAGCTCCACCGGCAAAGGTGCCAGAAACGAGTTCTGTTGGTAGTTTTTACACTACCCCGGTAGGCAAGAGAAAGGCACCACAAAACTTGTTCTTCCTGCTTTCTGGGCTGAGATGGAGAATAGCTGAATTTTGGACTCGGCTGCTGACAAAATGTTCCAAACACACCCCATGCACAACTCCACCGGCAAAGGTGCCAGAAAGGAGTTCTGTTGGTAGTTTTTACAGTACCCCGGTAGGCAGCTGAAAGGCACCACAAAACTTGTTCTACCTGCTTTCTGGGCTGAGATGGGGAACGGCTGAATTTTGGACTCGGCTGGTGAAAAAATGTTCCAAACACACCCCATGCACAACTCCACCGGGGAAGGTGCGAGAAAGGAGTTCTGTTGGTAGTTTTTACAGTACCCCGGTAGGCAGCTGAAAGGCACCACAAAACTTGTTGTACCTGCTTTCTGGGCTGAGATGGGGAACGGCTGAATTTTGGACTCGGCTGCTGACAAAATGTTCCAAACACACCCCATGCACAACTCCACCGAGGAAGGTACCAGAAACGAGTTCTGTTGGTAGTTTTTACACTACCCCGGTAGGCAGCTGAAAGGCACCACAAAACTTGTTGTACCTGCTTTCTGGGCTGAGATGGGGAACGGCTGAATTTTGGACTCGGCTGGTGACAAAATGTTCCAAACACACCCCATGCACACCTCCACCGGGGAAGGTGCCAGAAACGAGTTCTGTTGGTAGTTTTTACACTACCCCGGTAGGCAGCTGAAAGGCACCACAAAACTTGTTGTACCTGCTTTCTGGGCTGAGATGGGGATCAGCTGAAGTTTGGACTCGGCTGCTGACAAAATGTTCCAAACACACCCCATGCACAACTCCACCGGGGAAGGTGCCAGAAACGAGTTCTGTTGGTAGTTTTTACACTACCCCGGTAGGCAGCTGAAAGGCACCACAAAACTTGTTCTACCTGCTTTCTGGGCTGAGATGGGGAACGGCTGAATTTTGGACTCGGCTGGTAACAAAATGTTCCAAACACACCCCATGCACAACTCCACCGGGGAAGGTGCCAGAAACGAGTTCTGTTGGTAGTTTTTACAGTACCCCGGTAGGCAGCTGAAAGGCACCACAAAACTTGTTGTACCTGCTTTCTGGGCAGAGATGGGGAACGGCTGAATTTTGGACTCGGCTGCTGACAAAATGTTCCAAACACACCCCATGCACAACTCCACCGGGGAAGGTGCCAGAAACGAGTTCTGTTGGTAGTTTTTACACTACCCCGGTAGGCAGCTGAAAGGCACCACAAAACTTGTTCTACCTGCTTTCTGGGCTGAGATGGGGAACAGCTGAATTTTGGACTCGGCTGGTGACAAAATGTTCCAAACACACCCCTTGCACAACTCCACCGAGGAAGGTGCCAGAAACGAGTTCTGTTGGTAGTTTTTACACTACCCCGGTAGGCAGCTGAAAGGCACCACAAAAGTTTTGCTACCTGCTTTCTGGGCTGAGATGGGGAACAGCTGAGTTTTGGACTCGGCTGCTGACAAAATGTTCCAAACACACCCCATGCACAACTCCACCGGGGAAGGTGCCAGAAACGAGTTCTGTTGGTAGTTTTTACAGTACCCTGGTAGGCAGCTGAAAGGCACCACAAAACTTGTTCTACCTGCTTTCTGGGCTGAGATGGGGAACGGCTGAATTTTGGACTCGGCTGCTGACAAAATGTTCCAAACACACCCCATGCACAACTCCACCGGGGAAGGTGCCAGAAACGAGTTCTGTTGGTAGTTTTTACACTACCCCGGTAGGCAGCTGAAAGGCACCACAAAAGTTGTTCTACCTGCTTTCTGGGCTGAGATGGGGAATAGCTGAATTTTGGACTCGGCTGGTGAAAAAATGTTCCAAACACACCCCATGCACAGCTCCACCGGGGAAGGTGCCAGAAACGAGTTCTGTTGGTAGTTTTTACACTACCCCGGTAGGCAGCTGAAAGGCACCACAAAACTTGTTGTACCTGCTTTCTGGGCTGAGATGGGGATCAGCTGAAGTTTGGACTCGGCTGCTGACAAAATGTTCCAAACACACCCCATGCACAACTCCACCGGGGAAGGTGCCAGAAACGAGTTCTGTTGGTAGTTTTTACACTACCCCGGTAGGCAGCTGAAAGGCACCACAAAACTTGTTCTACCTGCTTTCTGGGCTGAGATGGGGAACGGCTGAATTTTGGACTCGGCTGGTAACAAAATGTTCCAAACACACCCCATGCACAACTCCACCGGGGAAGGTGCCAGAAACGAGTTCTGTTGGTAGTTTTTACACTACCCCGGTAGGCAGCTGAAAGGCATTACAAAACTTGTTCTACCTGCTTTCTGGGCTGAGATGGGGAACAGCTGAATTTTGGACTCGGCTGGTGACAAAATGTTCCAAACACACCCCATGCACACCTCCACCGGGGAAGGCGCCAGAAACGAGTTCTGTTGGTAGTTTTTACACTACCCCGGTAGGCAGCTGAAAGGCACCACAAAACTTGTTGTACCTGCTTTCTGGGCTGAGATGGGGAATAGCTGAATTTTGGACTCGGCTGCTGACAAAATGTTCCAAACACACCCCATGCACAACTCCACCGGCAAAGGTGCCAGAAACGAGTTCTGTTGGTAGTTTTTACAGTACCCCGGTAGGCAGCTGAAAGGCACCACAAAACTTGTTGTACCTGCTTTCTGGGCTTAGATGGGGAACAGCTGAATTTTGGACTCGGCTGGTGACAAAATGTTCCAAACACGCCCCATGCACAACTCCACCGAGGAAGGTGCCAGAAACGAGTTCTGTTGGTAGTTTTTACACTACCCCGGTAGGCAGCTGAAAGGCACCACAAAACTTGTTGTACCTGCTTTCTGGGCTGAGATGGGGAACGGCTGAATTTTGGACTCGGCTGGTGAAAAAATGTTCCAAACACACCCCATGCACAGCTCCACCGGCAAAGGTGCCAGAAACGAGTTCTGTTGGTAGTTTTTACACTACCCCGGTAGGCAGCTGAAAGGCACCACAAAAGTTTTGCTACCTGCTTTCTGGGCTGAGATGGGGAATCGCTGAATTTTGGACTCGGCTGGTGACAAAATATTCCAAACACACCCCATGCACAACTCCACCGGGGAAGGTGCCAGAAACGAGTTCTGTTGGTAGTTTTTACACTACCCCGGTAGGCAGCTGAAAGGCACCACAAAACTTGTTCTACCTGCTTTCTGGGCTGAGATGGGGAACAGCTGAATTTTGGACTCGGCTGGTGACAAAATGTTCCAAACACACCCCATGCACAGCTCCACCGGCAAAGGTGCCAGAAACGAGTTCTGTTGGTAGTTTTTACACTACCCCGGTAGGCAGCTGAAAGGCACCACAAAACTTGTTCTACCTGCTTTCTGGGCTGAGATGGGGAATCGCTGAATTTTGGACTCGGCTGGTGACAAAATGTTCCAAACACACCCCATGCACAGCTCCACCGGCAAAGGTGCCAGAAACGAGTTCTGTTGGTAGTTTTTACACTACCCCGGTAGGCAGCTGAAAGGCACCACAAAAGTTTTGCTACCTGCTTTCTGGGCTGAGATGGGGAACAGCTGAGTTTTGGACTCGGCTGCTGACAAAATGTTCCAAACACACCCCATGCACAACTCCACCGGGGAAGGTGCCAGAAACGAGTTCTGTTGGTAGTTTTTACAGTACCCTGGTAGGCAGCTGAAAGGCACCACAAAACTTGTTCTACCTGCTTTCTGGGCTGAGATGGGGAACGGCTGAATTTTGGACTCGGCTGCTGACAAAATGTTCCAAACACACCCCATGCACACCTCCACCGGGGAAGGCGCCAGAAACGAGTTCTGTTGGTAGTTTTTACACTACCCCGGTAGGCAGCTGAAAGGCACCACAAAACTTGTTGTACCTGCTTTCTGGGCTGAGATGGGGATCAGCTGAAGTTTGGACTCGGCTGCTGACAAAATGTTCCAAACACACCCCATGCACAACTCCACCGGGGAAGGTGCCAGAAACGAGTTCTGTTGGTAGTTTTTACACTACCCCGGTAGGCAGCTGAAAGGCACCACAAAACTTGTTGTACCTGCTTTCTGGGCTGAGATGGGGAACAGCTGAATTTTGGACTCGGCTGGTGACAAAATGTTCCAAACACACCCCATGCACACCTCCACCGGGGAAGGCGCCAGAAACGAGTTCTGTTGGTAGTTTTTACACTACCCCGGTAGGTAGCTGAAAGGCACCACAAAACTTGTTGTACCTGCTTTCTGGGCTGAGATGGGGAATAGCTGAATTTTGGACTCGGCTGCTGACAAAATGTTCCAAACACACCCCATGCACAGCTCCACCGGCAAAGGTGCCAGAAACGAGTTCTGTTGGTAGTTTTTACAGTACCCCGGTAGGCAGCTGAAAGGCACCACAAAACTTGTTGTACCTGCTTTCTGGGCTGAGATGGGGAACGGCTGAATTTTGGACTCGGCTGGTGACAAAATGTTCCAAACACACCCCATGCACAGCTCCACCGGCAAAGGTGCCAGAAACGAGTTCTGTTGGTAGTTTTTACACTACCCCTGTAGGCAGCTGAAAGGCACCACAAAACTTGTTGTACCTGCTTTCTGGGCTGAGATGGGGAACGGCTGAATTTTGGACTCGGCTGGTGAAAAAATGTTCCAAACACACCCCATGCACAGCTCCACCGGCAAAGGTGCCAGAAACGAGTTCTGTTGGTAGTTTTTACACTACCCCGGTAGGCAGCTGAAAGGCACCACAAAAGTTTTGCTACCTGCTTTCTGGGCTGAGATGGGGAACAGCTGAGTTTTGGACTCGGCTGCTGACAAAATGTTCCAAACACACCCCATGCACAACTCCACCGGGGAAGGTGCCAGAAACGAGTTCTGTTGGTAGTTTTTACAGTACCCTGGTAGGCAGCTGAAAGGCACCACAAAACTTGTTCTACCTGCTTTCTGGGCTGAGATGGGGAACGGCTGAATTTTGGACTCGGCTGCTGACAAAATGTTCCAAACACACCCCATGCACACCGCCACCGGGGAAGGCGCCAGAAATGAGTTCTGTTGGTAGTTTTTACACTACCCCGGTAGGCAGCTGAAAGGCACCACAAAACTTGTTGTACCTGCTTTCTGGGCTGAGATGGGGATCAGCTGAAGTTTGGACTCGGCTGCTGACAAAATGTTCCAAACACACCCCATGCACAACTCCACCGGGGAAGGTGCCAGAAACGAGTTCTGTTGGTAGTTTTTACACTACCCCGGTAGGCAGCTGAAAGGCACCACAAAACTTGTTCTACCTGCTTTCTGGGCTGAGATGGGGAACAGCTGAATTTTGGACTCGGCTGGTGACAAAATGTTCCAAACACACCCCATGCACACCTCCACCGGGGAAGGCGCCAGAAACGAGTTCTGTTGGTAGTTTTTACACTACCCCGGTAGGCAGCTGAAAGGCACCACAAAACTTGTTGTACCTGCTTTCTGGGCTGAGATGGGGAATAGCTGAATTTTGGACTCGGCTGCTGACAAAATGTTCCAAACACACCCCATGCACAGCTCCACCGGCAAAGGTGCCAGAAACGAGTTCTGTTGGTAGTTTTTACAGTACCCCGGTAGGCAGCTGAAAGGCACCACAAAACTTGTTGTACCTGCTTTCTGGGCTTAGATGGGGAACAGCTGAATTTTGGACTCGGCTGGTGACAAAATGTTCCAAACACACCCCATGCACAACTCCACCGAGGAAGGTGCCAGAAACGAGTTCTGTTGGTAGTTTTTACACTACCCCGGTAGGCAGCTGAAAGGCACCACAAAAGTTTTGCTACCTGCTTTCTGGGCTGAGATGGGGAAGAGCTGAGTTTTGGACTCGGCTGCTGACAAAATGTTCCAAACACACCCCATGCACAGCTCCACCGGCAAAGGTGCCAGAAACGAGTTCTGTTGGTAGTTTTTACAGTACCCCGGTAGGCAGCTGAAAGGCACCACAAAACTTGTTGTACCTGCTTTCTGGGCAGAGATGGGGAACGGCTGAATTTTGGACTCGGCTGGTGACAAAATGTTCCAAACACACCCCATGCACAACTCCTCCGGGGAAGGTGCCAGAAACGAGTTCTGTTGGTAGTTTTTACACTACCCCGGTAGGCAGCTGAAAGGCACCACAAAACTTGTTCTACCTGCTTTCTGGGCTGAGGTGGGGAACAGCTGAATTTTGGACTCGGCTGGTAACAAAATGTTCCAAACACACCCCATGCACAACTCCACCGAGGAAGGTGCCAGAAACGAGTTCTGTTGGTAGTTTTTACAGTACCCCGGTAGGCAGCTGAAAGGCACCACAAAAGTTTTGCTACCTGCTTTCTGGGCTGAGATGGGGAACAGCTGAGTTTTGGACTCGGCTGCTGACAAAATGTTCCAAACACACCCCATGCACAACTCCACCGGGGAAGGTGCCAGAAACGAGTTCTGTTGGTAGTTTTTACAGTACCCCGGTAGGCAGCTGAAAGGCACCACAAAACTTGTTCTACCTGCTTTCTGGGCTGAGATGGGGAACGGCTGAATTTTGGACTCGGCTGGTGACAAAATGTTCCAAACACACCCCATGCACAACTCCACCGGGGAAGGTGCCAGAAAGGAGTTCTGTTGGTAGTTTTTACACTACCCCGGTAGGCAGCTGAAAGGCACCACAAAAGTTGTTCTACCTGCTTTCTGGGCTGAGATGGGGAACAGCTGAATTTTGGACTCGGCTGGTAACAAAATGTTCCAAACACACCCCATGCACAGCTCCACCGCCAAAGGTGCCAGAAATGAGTTCTGTTGGTAGTTTTTACACTACCCCGGTAGGCAGCTGAAAGGCACCACAAAAGTTGTTCTACCTGCTTTCTGGGCTGAGATGGGGAAGAGCTGAGTTTTGGACTCGGCTGCTGACAAAATGTTCCAAACACACCCCATGCACAGCTCCACCGGCAAAGGTGCCAGAAACGAGTTCTGTTGGTAGTTTTTACACTACCCCGGTAGGCAGCTGAAAGGCACCACAAAACTTGTTCTACCTGCTTTCTGGGCTGAGATGGGGAACAGCTGAATTTTGGACTCGGCTGGTGACAAAATGTTCCAAACACACCCCATGCACAGCTCCACCGGGGAAGGTGCCAGAAACGAGTTCTGTTGGTAGTTTTTACACTACCCCGGTAGGCAGCTGAAAGGCACCACAAAACTTGTTCTACCTGCTTTCTGGGCTGAGATGGGGAACGGCTGAATTTTGGACTCGGCTGGTGACAAAATGTTCCAAACACACCCCATGCACAGCTCCACCGGCAAAGGTGCCAGAAACGAGTTCTGTTGGTAGTTTTTACACTACCCCGGTAGGCAAGAGAAAGGCACCACAAAACTTGTTCTTCCTGCTTTCTGGGCTGAGATGGGGAACAGCTGAATTTTGGACTCGGCTGCTGACAAAATGTTCCAAACACACCCCATGCACAACTCCACCGGCAAAGGTGCCAGAAACGAGTTCTGTTGGTAGTTTTTACAGTACCCCGGTAGGCAGCTGAAAGGCACCACAAAACTTGTTGTACCTGCTTTCTGGGCTGAGATGGGGAACGGCTGAATTTTGGACTCGGCTGGTGACAAAATGTTCCAAACACACCCCATGCACAACTCCACCGGGGAAGGTGCCAGAAACGAGTTCTGTTGGTAGTTTTTACAGTACCCCGGTAGGCAGCTGAAAGGCACCACAAAACTTGTTGTACCTGCTTTCTGGGCTGAGATGGGGAACAGCTGAATTTTGGACTCGGCTGCTGACAAAATGTTCCAAACACACCCCATGCACAACTCCACCGAGGAAGGTGCCAGAAACGAGTTCTGTTGGTAGTTTTTACACTACCCCGGTAGGCAGCTGAAAGGCACCACAAAACTTGTTGTACCTGCTTTCTGGGCTGAGATGGGGAACGGCTGAATTTTGGACTCGGCTGGTAACAAAATGTTCCAAACACACCCCATGCACAGCTCCACCGGCAAAGGTGCCAGAAACGAGTTCTGTTGGTAGTTTTTACACTACCCCGGTAGGCAGCTGAAAGGCACCACAAAACTTGTTGTACCTGCTTTCTGGGCTGAGATGGGGATCAGCTGAAGTTTGGACTCGGCTGCTGACAAAATGTTCCAAACACACCCCATGCACAACTCCACCGGGGAAGGTGCCAGAAACGAGTTCTGTTGGTAGTTTTTACACTACCCCGGTAGGCAGCTGAAAGGCACCACAAAACTTGTTCTACCTGCTTTCTGGGCTGAGATGGGGAACGGCTGAATTTTGGACTCGGCTGGTAACAAAATGTTCCAAACACACCCCATGCACAACTCCATAGGGGAAGGTGCCAGAAACGAGTTCTGTTGGTAGTTTTTACAGTACCCCGGTAGGCAGCTGAAAGGCACCACAAAACTTGTTGTACCTGCTTTCTGGGCAGAGATGGGGAACGGCTGAATTTTGGACTCGGCTGCTGACAAAATGTTCCAAACACACCCCATGCACAACTCCACCGGGGAAGGTGCCAGAAGCGAGTTCTGTTGGTAGTTTTTACACTACCCCGGTAGGCAGCTGAAAGGCACCACAAAACTTGTTCTACCTGCTTTCTGGGCTGAGATGGGGAACAGCTGAATTTTGGACTCGGCTGCTGACAAAATGTTCCAAACACACCCCTTGCACAACTCCACCGAGGAAGGTGCCAGAAACGAGTTCTGTTGGTAGTTTTTACAGTACCCCGGTAGGCAGCTGAAAGGCACCACAAAAGTTTTGCTACCTGCTTTCTGGGCTGAGATGGGGAACAGCTGAGTTTTGGACTCGGCTGCTGACAAAATGTTCCAAACACACCCCATGCACAACTCCACCGAGGAAGGTGCCAGAAACGAGTTCTGTTGGTAGTTTTTACAGTACCCTGGTAGGCAGCTGAAAGGCACCACAAAACTTGTTCTACCTGCTTTCTGGGCTGAGATGGGGAACGGCTGAATTTTGGACTCGGCTGCTGACAAAATGTTCCAAACACACCCCATGCACAACTCCACCGGGGAAGGTGCCAGAAACGAGTTCTGTTGGTAGTTTTTACACTACCCCGGTAGGCAGCTGAAAGGCACCACAAAAGTTGTTCTACCTGCTTTCTGGGCTGAGATGGGGAATAGCTGAATTTTGGACTCGGCTGGTGAAAAAATGTTCCAAACACACCCCATGCACACCTCCACCGGGGAAGGTGCCAGAAACGAGTTCTGTTGGTAGTTTTTACACTACCCCGGTAGGCAGCTGAAAGGCACCACAAAACTTGTTGTACCTGCTTTCTGGGCTGAGATGGGGATCAGCTGAAGTTTGGACTCGGCTGCTGACAAAATGTTCCAAACACACCCCATGCACAACTCCACCGGGGAAGGTGCCAGAAACGAGTTCTGTTGGTAGTTTTTACACTACCCCGGTAGGCAGCTGAAAGGCACCACAAAACTTGTTCTACCTGCTTTCTGGGCTGAGATGGGGAACGGCTGAATTTTGGACTCGGCTGGTAACAAAATGTTCCAAACACACCCCATGCACAACTCCACCGGGGAAGGTGCCAGAAACGAGTTCTGTTGGTAGTTTTTACACTACCCCGGTAGGCAGCTGAAAGGCATTACAAAACTTGTTCTACCTGCTTTCTGGGCTGAGATGGGGAACAGCTGAATTTTGGACTCGGCTGGTGACAAAATGTTCCAAACACACCCCATGCACACCTCCACCGGGGAAGGCGCCAGAAACGAGTTCTGTTGGTAGTTTTTACACTACCCCGGTAGGCAGCTGAAAGGCACCACAAAACTTGTTGTACCTGCTTTCTGGGCTGAGATGGGGAATAGCTGAATTTTGGACTCGGCTGGTGACAAAATGTTCCAAACACACCCCATGCACAGCTCCACCGGCAAAGGTGCCAGAAAGGAGTTCTGTTGGTAGTTTTTACAGTACCCCGGTAGGCAGCTGAAAGGCACCACAAAACTTGTTGTACCTGCTTTCTGGGCTTAGATGGGGAACAGCTGAATTTTGGACTCGGCTGGTGACAAAATGTTCCAAACACGCCCCATGCACAACTCCACCGAGGAAGGTGCCAGAAACGAGTTCTGTTGGTAGTTTTTACACTACCCCTGTAGGCAGCTGAAAGGCACCACAAAACTTGTTGTACCTGCTTTCTGGGCTGAGATGGGGAACGGCTGAATTTTGGACTCGGCTGGTGAAAAAATGTTCCAAACACACCCCATGCACACCTCCACCGGGGAAGGTGCCAGAAACGAGTTCTGTTGGTAGTTTTTACACTACCCCGGTAGGCAGCTGAAAGGCACCACAAAAGTTTTGCTACCTGCTTTCTGGGCTGAGATGGGGAATCGCTGAATTTTGGACTCGGCTGGTGACAAAATATTCCAAACACACCCCATGCACAACTCCACCGGGGAAGGTGCCAGAAACGAGTTCTGTTGGTAGTTTTTACACTACCCCGGTAGGCAGCTGAAAGGCACCACAAAACTTGTTCTACCTGCTTTCTGGGCTGAGATGGGGAACAGCTGAATTTTGGACTCGGCTGGTGACAAAATGTTCCAAACACACCCCATGCACAGCTCCACCGGCAAAGGTGCCAGAAACGAGTTCTGTTGGTAGTTTTTACACTACCCCGGTAGGCAGCTGAAAGGCACCACAAAACTTGTTCTACCTGCTTTCTGGGCTGAGATGGGGAATCGCTGAATTTTGGACTCGTCTGCTGACAATATTCCAAACACACCCCATGCACAGCTCCACCGGCAAAGGTGCCAGAAACGAGTTCTGTTGGTAGTTTTTACACTACCCCGGTAGGCAGCTGAAAGGCACCACAAAACTTGTTCTACCTGCTTTCTGGGCTGAGATGGGGAACGGCTGAATTTTGGACTCGGCTGGTAACAAAATGTTCCAAACACACCCCATGCACAACTCCACCGGGGAAGGTGCCAGAAACGAGTTCTGTTGGTAGTTTTTACACTACCCCGGTAGGCAGCTGAAAGGCATTACAAAACTTGTTCTACCTGCTTTCTGGGCTGAGATGGGGAACAGCTGAATTTTGGACTCGGCTGGTGACAAAATGTTCCAAACACACCCCATGCACACCTCCACCGGGGAAGGCGCCAGAAACGAGTTCTGTTGGTAGTTTTTACACTACCCCGGTAGGCAGCTGAAAGGCACCACAAAACTTGTTGTACCTGCTTTCTGGGCTGAGATGGGGAATAGCTGAATTTTGGACTCGGCTGGTGACAAAATGTTCCAAACACACCCCATGCACAGCTCCACCGGCAAAGGTGCCAGAAAGGAGTTCTGTTGGTAGTTTTTACAGTACCCCGGTAGGCAGCTGAAAGGCACCACAAAACTTGTTGTACCTGCTTTCTGGGCTTAGATGGGGAACAGCTGAATTTTGGACTCGGCTGGTGACAAAATGTTCCAAACACGCCCCATGCACAACTCCACCGAGGAAGGTGCCAGAAACGAGTTCTGTTGGTAGTTTTTACACTACCCCTGTAGGCAGCTGAAAGGCACCACAAAACTTGTTGTACCTGCTTTCTGGGCTGAGATGGGGAACGGCTGAATTTTGGACTCGGCTGGTGAAAAAATGTTCCAAACACACCCCATGCACACCTCCACCGGGGAAGGTGCCAGAAACGAGTTCTGTTGGTAGTTTTTACACTACCCCGGTAGGCAGCTGAAAGGCACCACAAAAGTTTTGCTACCTGCTTTCTGGGCTGAGATGGGGAATCGCTGAATTTTGGACTCGGCTGGTGACAAAATATTCCAAACACACCCCATGCACAACTCCACCGGGGAAGGTGCCAGAAACGAGTTCTGTTGGTAGTTTTTACACTACCCCGGTA
Organism: Falco cherrug; assembly: GCF_023634085.1. NCBI lineage: Eukaryota > Metazoa > Chordata > Aves > Falconiformes > Falconidae > Falco > Falco cherrug. Next base: position 17,785 of record NW_026599337.1, read on the forward strand.
GGCAGCTGAAAGGCACCACAAAACTTGTTCTACCTGCTTTCTGGGCTGAGATGGGGAACAGCTGAATTTTGGACTCGGCTGGTGACAAAATGTTCCAAACACACCCCATGCACAGCTCCACCGGCAAAGGTGCCAGAAACGAGTTCTGTTGGTAGTTTTTACACTACCCCGGTAGGCAGCTGAAAGGCACCACAAAACTTGTTCTACCTGCTTTCTGGGCTGAGATGGGGAATCGCTGAATTTTGGACTCGTCTGCTGACAATATTCCAAACACACCCCATGCACAGCTCCACCGGCAAAGGTGCCAGAAACGAGTTCTGTTGGTAGTTTTTACACTACCCCGGTAGGCAAGAGAAAGGCACTACAAAACTTGTTCTACCTGCTTTCTGGGCTGAGATGGAGAACAGCTGAATTTTGGACTCGGCTGCTGACAAAATGTTCCAAACACACCCCATGCACAACTCCACCGGGGAAGGTGCCAGAAACGAGTTCTGTTGGTAGTTTTTACAGTACCCCGGTAGGCAGCTGAAAGGCACCACAAAACTTGTTGTACCTGCTTTCTGGGCTGAGATGGGGAACGGCTGAATTTTGGACTCGGCTGTTGACAAAATGTTCCAAACACACCCCATGCACAGCTCCACCGGCAAAGGTGCCAGAAACGAGTTCTGTTGGTAGTTTTTACACTACCCCGGTAGGCAGCTGAAAGGCACCACAAAAGTTTTGCTACCTGCTTTCTGGGCTGAGATGGGGAATCGCTGAATTTTGGACTCGGCTGGTGACAAAATATTCCAAACACACCCCATGCACAACTCCACCGGGGAAGGTGCCAGAAACGAGTTCTGTTGGTAGTTTTTACTCTACCCCGGTAGGCAGCTGAAAGGCACCACAAAACTTGTTCTACCTGCTTTCTGGGCTGAGATGGAGAATCGCTGAATTTTGGACTCGGCTGGTGACAAAATGTTCCAAACACACCCCATGCACAGCTCCACCGGCAAAGGTGCCAGAAACGAGTTCTGTTGGTAGTTTTTACACTACCCCGGTAGGCAAGAGAAAGGCACCACAAAACTTGTTCTACCTGCTTTCTGGGCTGAGATGGAGAATAGCTGAATTTTGGACTCGGCTGGTGACAAAATGTTCCAAACACACCCCATGCACAACTCCACCGGGGAAGGTGCCAGAAACGAGTTCTGTTGGTAGTTTTTACAGTACCCCGGTAGGCAGCTGAAAGGCACCACAAAACTTGTTCTACCTGCTTTCTGGGCAGAGATGGGGAACGGCTGAATTTTGGACTCGGCTGGTGACAAAATGTTCCAAACACACCCCATGCACAACTCCACCGGGGAAGGTGCCAGAAACGAGTTCTGTTGGTAGTTTTTACACTACCCCGGTAGGCAGCTGAAAGGCACCACAAAACTTGTTCTACCTGCTTTCTGGGCTGAGATGGGGAACAGCTGAATTTTGGACTCGGCTGGTGACAAAATGTTCCAAACACACCCCATGCACAACTCCACCGAGGAAGGTGCCAGAAACGAGTTCTGTTGGTAGTTTTTACACTACCCCGGTAGGCAAGAGAAAGGCACTACAAAACTTGTTCTACCTGCTTTCTGGGCTGAGATGGAGAATAGCTGAATTTTGGACTCGGCTGGTGACAAAATGTTCCAAACACACCCCATGCACAACTCCACCGGGAAAGGTGCCAGAAACGAGTTCTGTTGGTAGTTTTTACAGTACCCCGGTAGGCAGCTGAAAGGCACCACAAAACTTGTTCTACCTGTTTTCTGGGCTGAGATGGGGAATCGCTGAATTTTGGACTCGGCTGCTGACAAAATGTTCCAAACACACCCCATGCACAACTCCACCGGGGAAGGTGCCAGAAACGAGTTCTGTTGGTAGTTTTTACAGTACCCCGGTAGGCAGCTGAAAGGCACCACAAAACTTGTTGTACCTGCTTTCTGGGCTGAGATGGGGAACGGCTGAATTTTGGACTCGGCTGGTGACAAAATGTTCCAAACACACCCCATGCACAACTCCACCGGGGAAGGTGCCAGAAACGAGTTCTGTTGGTAGTTTTTACAGTACCCCGGTAGGCAGCTGAAAGGCACCACAAAACTTGTTCTACCTGCTTTCTGGGCTGAGATGGGGAACAGCTGAATTTTGGACTCGGCTGGTGACAAAATGTTCCAAACACAACCCATGCACAACTCCACCGAGGAAGGTGCCAGAAACGAGTTCTGTTGGTAGTTTTTACACTACCCCGGTAGGCAGCTGAAAGGCACCACAAAACTTGTTGTACCTGCTTTCTGGGCTGAGATGGGGAACGGCTGAATTTTGGACTCGGCTGGTGAAAAAATGTTCCAAACACACCCCATGCACACCTCCACCGGGGAAGGTGCCAGAAACGAGTTCTGTTGGTAGTTTTTACACTACCCCGGTAGGCAGCTGAAAGGCACCACAAAACTTGTTCTACCTGCTTTCTGGGCTGAGATGGGGATCAGCTGAAGTTTGGACTCGGCTGGTGACAAAATGTTCCAAACACACCCCATGCACAACTCCACCGGGGAAGGTGCCAGAAACGAGTTCTGTTGGTAGTTTTTACAGTACCCCGGTAGGCAGCTGAAAGGCACCACAAAACTTGTTGTACCTGCTTTCTGGGCTGAGATGGGGAACGGCTGAATTTTGGACTCGGCTGGTAACAAAATGTTCCAAACACACCCCATGCACAGCTCCACCAGGGAAGGTGCCAGAAACGAGTTCTGTTGGTAGTTTTTACACTACCCCGGTAGGCAGCTGAAAGGCACCACAAAAGTTTTGCTACCTGCTTTCTGGGCTGAGATGGGGAACAGCTGAGTTTTGGACTCGGCTGCTGACAAAATGTTCCAAACACACCCCATGCACAACTCCTCCGGGGAAGGTGCCAGAAACGAGTTCTGTTGGTAGTTTTTACAGTACCCTGGTAGGCAGCTGAAAGGCACCACAAAACTTGTTCTACCTGCTTTCTGGGCAGAGATGGAGAATCGCTGAATTTTGGACTCGGCTGGTGACAAAATGTTCCAAACACACCCCATGCACAACTCCACCGGGGAAGGTGCCAGAAACGAGTTCTGTTGGTAGTTTTTACAGTACCCCGGTAGGCAGCTGAAAGGCACCACAAAACTTGTTCTACCTGCTTTCTGGGCTGAGATGGGGAATAGCTGAATTTTGGACTCGGCTGCTGACAAAATGTTCCAAACACACCCCATGCACAACTCCACCGGGGAAGGTGCCAGAAACGAGTTCTGTTGGTAGTTTTTACAGTACCCCGGTAGGCAGCTGAAAGGCACCACAAAACTTGTTGTACCTGCTTTCTGGGCTTAGATGGGGAACAGCTGAATTTTGGACTCGGCTGGTGACAAAATGTTCCAAACACGCCCCATGCACAACTCCACCGAGGAAGGTGCCAGAAACGAGTTCTGTTGGTAGTTTTTACACTACCCCGGTAGGCAGCTGAAAGGCACCACAAAACTTTTTGTACCTGCTTTCTGGGCTGAGATGGGGAACGGCTGAATTTTGGACTCGGCTGGTAACAAAATGTTCCAAGCACATCCCATGCACAGCTCCACCGGGGAAGGTGCCAGAAACGAGTTCTGTTGGTAGTTTTTACACTACCCCGGTAGGCAGCTCAAAGGCACCACAAAAGTTTTGCTACCTGCTTTCTGGGCTGAGATGGGGAACAGCTGAGTTTTGGACTCGGCTGCTGACAAAATGTTCCAAACACACCCCATGCACAACTCCACCGGGGAAGGTGCCAGAAACGAGTTCTGTTGGTAGTTTTTACACTACCCCGGTAGGCAGCTGAAAGGCACCACAAAACTTGTTCTACCTGCTTTCTAGGCTGAGATGGGGAACAGCTGAATTTTGGACTCGGCTGGTGACAAAATGTTCCAAACACACCCCATGCACAGCTCCACCGGCAAAGGTGCCAGAAACGAGTTCTGTTGGTAGTTTTTACACTACCCCGGTAGGCAGCTGAAAGGCACCACAAAACTTGTTCTACCTGCTTTCTGGGCTGAGATGGGGAATCGCTGAATTTTGGACTCGGCTGGTGACAAAATGTTCCAAACACACCCCATGCACAGCTCCACCGGCAAAGGTGCCAGAAACGAGTTCTGTTGGTAGTTTTTACACTACCCCGGTAGGCAAGAGAAAGGCACCACAAAACTTGTTCTACCTGCTTTCTGGGCTGAGATGGAGAATAGCTGAATTTTGGACTCGGCTGGTGACAAAATGTTCCAAACACACCCCATGCACAACTCCACCGGGGAAGGTGCCAGAAACGAGTTCTGTTGGTAGTTTTTACACTACCCCGGTAGGCAGCTGAAAGGCACCACAAAACTTGTTCTACCTGCTTTCTGGGCTGAGATGGGGAACGGCTGAATTTTGGACTCGGCTGGTAACAAAATGTTCCAAACACACCCCATGCACAACTCCACCGGGGAAGGTGCCAGAAACGAGTTCTGTTGGTAGTTTTTACACTACCCCGGTAGGCAGCTGAAAGGCATTACAAAACTTGTTCTACCTGCTTTCTGGGCTGAGATGGGGAACAGCTGAATTTTGGACTCGGCTGGTGACAAAATGTTCCAAACACACCCCATGCACACCTCCACCGGGGAAGGCGCCAGAAACGAGTTCTGTTGGTAGTTTTTACACTACCCCGGTAGGCAGCTGAAAGGCACCACAAAACTTGTTGTACCTGCTTTCTGGGCTGAGATGGGGAATAGCTGAATTTTGGACTCGGCTGGTGACAAAATGTTCCAAACACACCCCATGCACAGCTCCACCGGCAAAGGTGCCAGAAAGGAGTTCTGTTGGTAGTTTTTACAGTACCCCGGTAGGCAGCTGAAAGGCACCACAAAACTTGTTGTACCTGCTTTCTGGGCTTAGATGGGGAACAGCTGAATTTTGGACTCGGCTGGTGACAAAATGTTCCAAACACGCCCCATGCACAACTCCACCGAGGAAGGTGCCAGAAACGAGTTCTGTTGGTAGTTTTTACACTACCCCTGTAGGCAGCTGAAAGGCACCACAAAACTTGTTGTACCTGCTTTCTGGGCTGAGATGGGGAACGGCTGAATTTTGGACTCGGCTGGTGAAAAAATGTTCCAAACACACCCCATGCACACCTCCACCGGGGAAGGTGCCAGAAACGAGTTCTGTTGGTAGTTTTTACACTACCCCGGTAGGCAGCTGAAAGGCACCACAAAAGTTTTGCTACCTGCTTTCTGGGCTGAGATGGGGAATCGCTGAATTTTGGACTCGGCTGGTGACAAAATATTCCAAACACACCCCATGCACAACTCCACCGGGGAAGGTGCCAGAAACGAGTTCTGTTGGTAGTTTTTACACTACCCCGGTAGGCAGCTGAAAGGCACCACAAAACTTGTTCTACCTGCTTTCTGGGCTGAGATGGGGAACAGCTGAATTTTGGACTCGGCTGGTGACAAAATGTTCCAAACACACCCCATGCACAGCTCCACCGGCAAAGGTGCCAGAAACGAGTTCTGTTGGTAGTTTTTACACTACCCCGGTAGGCAGCTGAAAGGCACCACAAAACTTGTTCTACCTGCTTTCTGGGCTGAGATGGGGAATCGCTGAATTTTGGACTCGTCTGCTGACAATATTCCAAACACACCCCATGCACAGCTCCACCGGCAAAGGTGCCAGAAACGAGTTCTGTTGGTAGTTTTTACACTACCCCGGTAGGCAGCTGAAAGGCACCACAAAACTTGTTCTACCTGCTTTCTGGGCTGAGATGGGGAACGGCTGAATTTTGGACTCGGCTGGTAACAAAATGTTCCAAACACACCCCATGCACAACTCCACCGGGGAAGGTGCCAGAAACGAGTTCTGTTGGTAGTTTTTACACTACCCCGGTAGGCAGCTGAAAGGCATTACAAAACTTGTTCTACCTGCTTTCTGGGCTGAGATGGGGAACAGCTGAATTTTGGACTCGGCTGGTGACAAAATGTTCCAAACACACCCCATGCACACCTCCACCGGGGAAGGCGCCAGAAACGAGTTCTGTTGGTAGTTTTTACACTACCCCGGTAGGCAGCTGAAAGGCACCACAAAACTTGTTGTACCTGCTTTCTGGGCTGAGATGGGGAATAGCTGAATTTTGGACTCGGCTGGTGACAAAATGTTCCAAACACACCCCATGCACAGCTCCACCGGCAAAGGTGCCAGAAAGGAGTTCTGTTGGTAGTTTTTACAGTACCCCGGTAGGCAGCTGAAAGGCACCACAAAACTTGTTGTACCTGCTTTCTGGGCTTAGATGGGGAACAGCTGAATTTTGGACTCGGCTGGTGACAAAATGTTCCAAACACGCCCCATGCACAACTCCACCGAGGAAGGTGCCAGAAACGAGTTCTGTTGGTAGTTTTTACACTACCCCTGTAGGCAGCTGAAAGGCACCACAAAACTTGTTGTACCTGCTTTCTGGGCTGAGATGGGGAACGGCTGAATTTTGGACTCGGCTGGTGAAAAAATGTTCCAAACACACCCCATGCACACCTCCACCGGGGAAGGTGCCAGAAACGAGTTCTGTTGGTAGTTTTTACACTACCCCGGTAGGCAGCTGAAAGGCATTACAAAACTTGTTCTACCTGCTTTCTGGGCTGAGATGGGGAACAGCTGAATTTTGGACTCGGCTGGTGACAAAATGTTCCAAACACACCCCATGCACACCTCCACCGGGGAAGGCGCCAGAAACGAGTTCTGTTGGTAGTTTTTACACTACCCCGGTAGGCAGCTGAAAGGCACCACAAAACTTGTTGTACCTGCTTTCTGGGCTGAGATGGGGAATAGCTGAATTTTGGACTCGGCTGGTGACAAAATGTTCCAAACACACCCCATGCACAGCTCCACCGGCAAAGGTGCCAGAAAGGAGTTCTGTTGGTAGTTTTTACAGTACCCCGGTAGGCAGCTGAAAGGCACCACAAAACTTGTTGTACCTGCTTTCTGGGCTTAGATGGGGAACAGCTGAATTTTGGACTCGGCTGGTGACAAAATGTTCCAAACACGCCCCATGCACAACTCCACCGAGGAAGGTGCCAGAAACGAGTTCTGTTGGTAGTTTTTACACTACCCCTGTAGGCAGCTGAAAGGCACCACAAAACTTGTTGTACCTGCTTTCTGGGCTGAGATGGGGAACGGCTGAATTTTGGACTCGGCTGGTGAAAAAATGTTCCAAACACACCCCATGCACACCTCCACCGGGGAAGGTGCCAGAAACGAGTTCTGTTGGTAGTTTTTACACTACCCCGGTAGGCAGCTGAAAGGCACCACAAAAGTTTTGCTACCTGCTTTCTGGGCTGAGATGGGGAATCGCTGAATTTTGGACTCGGCTGGTGACAAAATATTCCAAACACACCCCATGCACAACTCCACCGGGGAAGGTGCCAGAAACGAGTTCTGTTGGTAGTTTTTACACTACCCCGGTAGGCAGCTGAAAGGCACCACAAAACTTGTTCTACCTGCTTTCTGGGCTGAGATGGGGAACAGCTGAATTTTGGACTCGGCTGGTGACAAAATGTTCCAAACACACCCCATGCACAGCTCCACCGGCAAAGGTGCCAGAAACGAGTTCTGTTGGTAGTTTTTACACTACCCCGGTAGGCAGCTGAAAGGCACCACAAAACTTGTTCTACCTGCTTTCTGGGCTGAGATGGGGAATCGCTGAATTTTGGACTCGTCTGCTGACAATATTCCAAACACACCCCATGCACAGCTCCACCGGCAAAGGTGCCAGAAACGAGTTCTGTTGGTAGTTTTTACACTACCCCGGTAGGCAAGAGAAAGGCACTACAAAACTTGTTCTACCTGCTTTCTGGGCTGAGATGGAGAACAGCTGAATTTTGGACTCGGCTGCTGACAAAATGTTCCAAACACACCCCATGCACAACTCCACCGGGGAAGGTGCCAGAAACGAGTTCTGTTGGTAGTTTTTACAGTACCCCGGTAGGCAGCTGAAAGGCACCACAAAACTTGTTGTACCTGCTTTCTGGGCTGAGATGGGGAACGGCTGAATTTTGGACTCGGCTGTTGACAAAATGTTCCAAACACACCCCATGCACAGCTCCACCGGCAAAGGTGCCAGAAACGAGTTCTGTTGGTAGTTTTTACACTACCCCGGTAGGCAGCTGAAAGGCACCACAAAAGTTTTGCTACCTGCTTTCTCGGCTGAGATGGGGAATCGCTGAATTTTGGACTCGGCTGGTGACAAAATATTCCAAACACACCCCATGCACAACTCCACCGGGGAAGGTGCCAGAAACGAGTTCTGTTGGTAGTTTTTACTCTACCCCGGTAGGCAGCTGAAAGGCACCACAAAACTTGTTCTACCTGCTTTCTGGGCTGAGATGGAGAATCGCTGAATTTTGGACTCGGCTGGTGACAAAATGTTCCAAACACACCCCATGCACAGCTCCACCGGCAAAGGTGCCAGAAACGAGTTCTGTTGGTAGTTTTTACACTACCCCGGTAGGCAAGAGAAAGGCACCACAAAACTTGTTCTACCTGCTTTCTGGGCTGAGATGGAGAATAGCTGAATTTTGGACTCGGCTGGTGACAAAATGTTCCAAACACACCCCATGCACAACTCCACCGGGGAAGGTGCCAGAAACGAGTTCTGTTGGTAGTTTTTACAGTACCCCGGTAGGCAGCTGAAAGGCACCACAAAACTTGTTCTACCTGCTTTCTGGGCAGAGATGGGGAACGGCTGAATTTTGGACTCGGCTGGTGACAAAATGTTCCAAACACACCCCATGCACAACTCCACCGGGGAAGGTGCCAGAAACGAGTTCTGTTGGTAGTTTTTACACTACCCCGGTAGGCAGCTGAAAGGCACCACAAAACTTGTTCTACCTGCTTTCTGGGCTGAGATGGGGAACAGCTGAATTTTGGACTCGGCTGGTGACAAAATGTTCCAAACACACCCCATGCACAACTCCACCGAGGAAGGTGCCAGAAACGAGTTCTGTTGGTAGTTTTTACACTACCCCGGTAGGCAAGAGAAAGGCACTACAAAACTTGTTCTACCTGCTTTCTGGGCTGAGATGGAGAATAGCTGAATTTTGGACTCGGCTGGTGACAAAATGTTCCAAACACACCCCATGCACAACTCCACCGGGAAAGGTGCCAGAAACGAGTTCTGTTGGTAGTTTTTACAGTACCCCGGTAGGCAGCTGAAAGGCACCACAAAACTTGTTCTACCTGTTTTCTGGGCTGAGATGGGGAATCGCTGAATTTTGGACTCGGCTGCTGACAAAATGTTCCAAACACACCCCATGCACAACTCCACCGGGGAAGGTGCCAGAAACGAGTTCTGTTGGTAGTTTTTACACTACCCCGGTAGGCAGCTGAAAGGCACCACAAAACTTGTTGTACCTGCTTTCTGGGCTGAGATGGGGAACGGCTGAATTTTGGACTCGGCTGGTGACAAAATGTTCCAAACACACCCCATGCACAACTCCACCGGGGAAGGTGCCAGAAACGAGTTCTGTTGGTAGTTTTTACAGTACCCCGGTAGGCAGCTGAAAGGCACCACAAAACTTGTTCTACCTGCTTTCTGGGCTGAGATGGGGAACAGCTGAATTTTGGACTCGGCTGGTGACAAAATGTTCCAAACACAACCCATGCACAACTCCACCGAGGAAGGTGCCAGAAACGAGTTCTGTTGGTAGTTTTTACACTACCCCGGTAGGCAGCTGAAAGGCACCACAAAACTTGTTGTACCTGCTTTCTGGGCTGAGATGGGGAACGGCTGAATTTTGGACTCGGCTGGTGAAAAAATGTTCCAAACACACCCCATGCACACCTCCACCGGGGAAGGTGCCAGAAACGAGTTCTGTTGGTAGTTTTTACACTACCCCGGTAGGCAGCTGAAAGGCACCACAAAACTTGTTCTACCTGCTTTCTGGGCTGAGATGGGGATCAGCTGAAGTTTGGACTCGGCTGGTGACAAAATGTTCCAAACACACCCCATGCACAACTCCACCGGGGAAGGTGCCAGAAACGAGTTCTGTTGGTAGTTTTTACAGTACCCCGGTAGGCAGCTGAAAGGCACCACAAAACTTGTTGTACCTGCTTTCTGGGCTGAGATGGGGAACGGCTGAATTTTGGACTCGGCTGGTAACAAAATGTTCCAAACACACCCCATGCACAGCTCCACCAGGGAAGGTGCCAGAAACGAGTTCTGTTGGTAGTTTTTACACTACCCCGGTAGGCAGCTGAAAGGCACCACAAAAGTTTTGCTACCTGCTTTCTGGGCTGAGATGGGGAACAGCTGAGTTTTGGACTCGGCTGCTGACAAAATGTTCCAAACACACCCCATGCACAACTCCTCCGGGGAAGGTGCCAGAAACGAGTTCTGTTGGTAGTTTTTACAGTACCCTGGTAGGCAGCTGAAAGGCACCACAAAACTTGTTCTACCTGCTTTCTGGGCAGAGATGGAGAATCGCTGAATTTTGGACTCGGCTGGTGACAAAATGTTCCAAACACACCCCATGCACAACTCCACCGGGGAAGGTGCCAGAAACGAGTTCTGTTGGTAGTTTTTACAGTACCCCGGTAGGCAGCTGAAAGGCACCACAAAACTTGTTCTACCTGCTTTCTGGGCTGAGATGGGGAATAGCTGAATTTTGGACTCGGCTGCTGACAAAATGTTCCAAACACACCCCATGCACAACTCCACCGGGGAAGGTGCCAGAAACGAGTTCTGTTGGTAGTTTTTACAGTACCCCGGTAGGCAGCTGAAAGGCACCACAAAACTTGTTGTACCTGCTTTCTGGGCTTAGATGGGGAACAGCTGAATTTTGGACTCGGCTGGTGACAAAATGTTCCAAACACGCCCCATGCACAACTCCACCGAGGAAGGTGCCAGAAACGAGTTCTGTTGGTAGTTTTTACACTACCCCGGTAGGCAGCTGAAAGGCACCACAAAACTTTTTGTACCTGCTTTCTGGGCTGAGATGGGGAACGGCTGAATTTTGGACTCGGCTGGTAACAAAATGTTCCAAGCACATCCCATGCACAGCTCCACCGGGGAAGGTGCCAGAAACGAGTTCTGTTGGTAGTTTTTACACTACCCCGGTAGGCAGCTCAAAGGCACCACAAAAGTTTTGCTACCTGCTTTCTGGGCTGAGATGGGGAACAGCTGAGTTTTGGACTCGGCTGCTGACAAAATGTTCCAAACACACCCCATGCACAACTCCACCGGGGAAGGTGCCAGAAACGAGTTCTGTTGGTAGTTTTTACACTACCCCGGTAGGCAGCTGAAAGGCACCACAAAACTTGTTCTACCTGCTTTCTAGGCTGAGATGGGGAACAGCTGAATTTTGGACTCGGCTGCTGACAAAATGTTCCAAACACACCCCATGCACAGCTCCACCGGCAAAGGTGCCAGAAACGAGTTCTGTTGGTAGTTTTTACACTACCCCGGTAGGCAGCTGAAAGGCACCACAAAACTTGTTCTACCTGCTTTCTGGGCTGAGATGGGGAATCGCTGAATTTTGGACTCGGCTGGTGACAAAATGTTCCAAACACACCCCATGCACAGCTCCACCGGCAAAGGTGCCAGAAACGAGTTCTGTTGGTAGTTTTTACACTACCCCGGTAGGCAAGAGAAAGGCACCACAAAACTTGTTCTACCTGCTTTCTGGGCTGAGATGGAGAATAGCTGAATTTTGGACTCGGCTGGTGACAAAATGTTCCAAACACACCCCATGCACAACTCCACCGGGGAAGGTGCCAGAAACGAGTTCTGTTGGTAGTTTTTACACTACCCCGGTAGGCAGCTGAAAGGCACCACAAAACTTGTTGTACCTGCTTTCTGGGCAGAGATGGGGAACGGCTGAATTTTGGACTCGGCTGGTGACAAAATGTTCCAAACACACCCCATGCACAACTCCACCGGGGAAGGTGCCAGAAACGAGTTCTGTTGGTAGTTTTTACACTACCCCGGTAGGCAGCTGAAAGGCACCACAAAACTTGTTCTACCTGCTTTCTGGGCTGAGATGGGGAATCGCTGAATTTTGGACTCGGCTGGTGACAAAATGTTCCAAACACACCCCATGCACAGCTCCACCGGCAAAGGTGCCAGAAACGAGTTCTGTTGGTAGTTTTTACACTACCCCGGTAGGCAGCTGAAAGGCACCACAAAACTTGTTCTACCTGCTTTCTGGGCTGAGATGGGGAATCGCTGAATTTTGGACTCGGCTGGTGACAAAATGTTCCAAACACACCCCATGCACAGCTCCACCGGCAAAGGTGCCAGAAACGAGTTCTGTTGGTAGTTTTTACACTACCCCGGTAGGCAAGAGAAAGGCACTACAAAACTTGTTCTACCTGCTTTCTGGGCTGAGATGGAGAATAGCTGAATTTTGGACTCGGCTGCTGACAAAATGTTCCAAACACACCCCATGCACAACTCCACCGGGGAAGGTGCCAGAAACGAGTTCTGTTGGTAGTTTCTACACTACCCCGGTAGGCAGCTGAAAGGCACCAAAAAACTTGTTGTACCTGCTTTCTGGGCAGAGATGGGGAACGGCGGAATTTTGGACTCGGCTGGTGACAAAATGTTCCAAACACACCCCATGCACAACTCCACCGGGGAAGGTGCCAGAAACGAGTTCTGTTGGTAGTTTTTACACTACCCCGGTAGGCAGCTGAAAGGCACCAAAAAACTTGTTCTACCTGCTTTCTGGGCTGAGATGGGGAACAGCTGAATTTTGGACTCGGCTGGTGACAAAATGTTCCAAACACACCCCATGCACAACTCCACCGAGGAAGGTGCCAGAAACGAGTTCTGTTGGTAGTTTTTACACTACCCCGGTAGGCAGCTGAAAGGCACCACAAAACTTGTTCTACCTGCTTTCTGGGCTGAGATGGAGAATTGCTGAATTTTGGACTCGGCTGGTGACAAAATGTTCCAAACACACCCCATGCACAACTCCACTGGGAAAGGTGCCAGAAACGAGTTCTGTTGGTAGTTTTTACAGTACCCCGGTAGGCAGCTGAAAGGCACCACAAAACTTGTTCTACCTGTTTTCTGGGCTGAGATGGGGAATCGCTGAATTTTGGACTCGGCTGCTGACAAAATGTTCCAAACACACCCCATGCACAGCTCCACCGGGGAAGGTGCCAGAAACGAGTTCTGTTGGTAGTTTTTACACTACCCCGGTAGGCAGCTGAAAGGCACCACAAAAGTTTTGCTACCTGCTTTCTGGGCTGAGATGGGGAACAGCTGAATTTTGGACTCGGCTGCTGACAAAATGTTCCAAACACACCCCATGCACAACTCCACCGGGGAAGGTGCCAGAAACGAGTTCTGTTGGTAGTTTTTACAGTACCCCGGTAGGCAGCTGAAAGGCACCACAAAACTTGTTCTACCTGCTTTCTGGGCTTAGATGGGGAACAGCTGAATTTTGGACTCGGCTGGTGAAAAAATGTTCCAAACACGCCCCATGCACAACTCCACCGAGGAAGGTGCCAGAAAGGAGTTCTGTTGGTAGTTTTTACACTACCCCGGTAGGCAGCTGAAAGGCACCACAAAACTTTTTGTACCTGCTTTCTGGGCTGAGATGGGGAACGGCTGAATTTTGGACTCGGCTGGTAACAAAATGTTCCAAGCACATCCCATGCACAGCTCCACCGGGGAAGGTGCCAGAAACGAGTTCTGTTGGTAGTTCTTACACTACCCCGGTAGGCAGCTCAAAGGCACCACAAAAGTTTTGCTACCTGCTTTCTGGGCTGAGATGGGGAACAGCTGAGTTTTGGACTCGGCTGCTGACAAAATGTTCCAAACACACCCCATGCACAACTCCACCGGGGAAGGTGCCAGAAACGAGTTCTGTTGGTAGTTTTTACACTACCCCGGTAGGCAGCTGAAAGGCACCACAAAACTTGTTCTACCTGCTTTCTGGGCTGAGATGGGGAACAGCTGAATTTTGGACTCGGCTGGTGACAAAATGTTCCAAACACACCCCATGCACAGCTCCACCGGCAAAGGTGCCAGAAACGAGTTCTGTTGGTAGTTTTTACACTACCCCGGTAGGCAGCTGAAAGGCACCACAAAACTTGTTCTACCTGCTTTCTGGGCTTAGATGGGGAACAGCTGAATTTTGGACTCGGCTGGTGACAAAATGTTCCAAACACACCCCATGCACAACTCCACCGGGAAAGGTGCCAGAAACGAGTTCTCTTGGTAGTTTTTACACTACCCCGGTAGGCAAGAGAAAGGCACTACAAAACTTGTTCTACCTGCTTTCTGGGCTGAGATGGAGAATAGCTGAATTTTGGACTCGGCTGGTGACAAAATGTTCCAAACACACCCCATGCACAACTCCACCGGGGAAGGTGCCAGAAACGAGTTCTGTTGGTAGTTTTTACACTACCCCGGTAGGCAGCTGAAAGGCACCACAAAACTTGTTCTACCTGCTTTCTGGGCTGAGATGGGGAATCGCTGAATTTTGGACTCGGCTGGTGACAAAATGTTCCAAACACACCCCATGCACAGCTCCACCGGCAAAGGTGCCAGAAACGAGTTCTGTTGGTAGTTTTTACACTACCCCGGTAGGCAAGAGAAAGGCACTACAAAACTTGTTCTACCTGCTTTCTGGGCTGAGATGGAGAATAGCTGAATTTTGGACTCGGCTGCTGACAAAATGTTCCAAACACACCCCATGCACAACTCCACCGGGGAAGGTGCCAGAAACGAGTTCTGTTGGTAGTTTTTACAGTACCCCGGTAGGCAGCTGAAAGGCACCAAAAAACTTGTTGTACCTGCTTTCTGGGCAGAGATGGGGAACGGCGGAATTTTGGACTCGGCTGGTGACAAAATGTTCCAAACACACCCCATGCACAACTCCACCGGGGAAGGTGCCAGAAACGAGTTCTGTTGGTAGTTTTTACAGTACCCCGGTAGGCAGCTGAAAGGCACCACAAAACTTGTTCTACCTGCTTTCTGGGCTGAGATGGGGAACGGCTGAATTTTGGACTCGGCTGGTAACAAAATGTTCCAAACACACCCCATGCACAGCTCCACCGGGGAAGGTGCCAGAAACGAGTTCTGTTGGTAGTTTTTACACTACCCCGGTAGGCAGCTGAAAGGCACCACAAAAGTTTTGCTACCTGCTTTCTGGGCTGAGATGGGGAACAGCTGAATTTTGGACTCGGCTGCTGACAAAATGTTCCAAACACACCCCATGCACAACTCCACCGGGGAAGGTGCCAGAAACGAGTTCTGTTGGTAGTTTTTACACTACCCTGGTAGGCAGCTGAAAGGCACCACAAAACTTGTTCTACCTGCTTTCTGGGCTTAGATGGGGAACAGCTGAATTTTGGACTCGGCTGGTGACAAAATGTTCCAAACACGCCCCATGCACAACTCCACCGAGGAAGGTGCCAGAAACGAGTTCTGTTGGTAGTTTTTACACTACCCCGGTAGGCAGCTGAAAGGCACCACAAAACTTTTTGTACCTGCTTTCTGGGCTGAGATGGGGAACGGCTGAATTTTGGACTCGGCTGGTAACAAAATGTTCCAAGCACATCCCATGCACAGCTCCACCGGGGAAGGTGCCAGAAACGAGTTCTGTTGGTAGTTCTTACACTACCCCGGTAGGCAGCTCAAAGGCACCACAAAAGTTTTGCTACCTGCTTTCTGGGCTGAGATGGGGAACAGCTGAGTTTTGGACTCGGCTGCTGACAAAATGTTCCAAACACACCCCATGCACAACTCCACCGGGGAAGGTGCCAGAAACGAGTTCTGTTGGTAGTTTTTACACTACCCCGGTAGGCAGCTGAAAGGCACCACAAAACTTGTTCTACCTGCTTTCTGGGCTGAGATGGGGAACAGCTGAATTTTGGACTCGGCTGGTGACAAAATGTTCCAAACACACCCCATGCACAGCTCCACCAGCAAAGGTGCCAGAAACGAGTTCTGTTGGTAGTTTTTACACTACCCCGGTAGGCAGCTGAAAGGCACCACAAAACTTGTTCTACCTGCTTTCTGGGCTGAGATGGGGAATCGCTGAATTTTGGACTCGGCTGGTGACAAAATGTTCCAAACACACCCCATGCACAGCTCCACCGGCAAAGGTGCCAGAAACGAGTTCTGTTGGTAGTTTTTACACTACCCCGGTAGGCAAGAGAAAGGCACTACAAAACTTGTTCTACCTGCTTTCTGGGCTGAGATGGGGAAGAGCTGAATTTTGGACTCGGCTGGTGACAAAATGTTCCAAACACACCCCATGCACAACTCCACCGGGGAAGGTGCCAGAAACGAGTTCTGTTGGTAGTTTTTACACTACCCCGGTAGGCAGCTGAAAGGCACCACAAAACTTGTTCTACCTGCTTTCTGGGCTGAGATGGGGAATCGCTGAATTTTGGACTCGGCTGGTGACAAAATGTTCCAAACACACTCCATGCACAGCTCCACCGGCAAAGGTGCCAGAAACGAGTTCTGTTGGTAGTTTTTACACTACCCCGGTAGGCAAGAGAAAGGCACTACAAAACTTGTTCTACCTGCTTTCTGGGCTGAGATGGAGAATAGCTGAATTTTGGACTCGGCTGCTGACAAAATGTTCCAAACACACCCCATGCACAACTCCACCGGGGAAGGTGCCAGAAACGAGTTCTGTTGGTAGTTTTTACAGTACCCCGGTAGGCAGCTGAAAGGCACCACAAAACTTGTTGTACCTGCTTTCTGGGCTGAGATGGGGAACGGCTGAATTTTGGACTCGGCTGGTGACAAAATGTTCCAAACACACCCCATGCACAGCTCCACCGGCAAAGGTGCCAGAAACGAGTTCTGTTGGTAGTTTTTACACTACCCCGGTAGGCAGCTGAAAGGCACCACAAAACTTGTTCTACCTGCTTTCTGGGCTGAGATGGGGAATCGCTGAATTTTGGACTCGGCTGGTGACAAAATGTTCCAAACACACCCCATGCACAGCTCCACCGGCAAAGGTGCCAGAAACGAGTTCTGTTGGTAGTTTTTACACTACCCCGGTAGGCAAGAGAAAGGCACCACAAAACTTGTTCTACCTGCTTTCTGGGCTGAGATGGAGAATAGCTGAATTTTGGACTCGGCTGGTGACAAAATGTTCCAAACACACCCCATGCACAACTCCACCTGGGAAGGTGCCAGAAACGAGTTCTGTTGGTAGTTTTTACAGTACCCCGGTAGGCAGCTGAAAGGCACCACAAAACTTGTTGTACCTGCTTTCTGGGCAGAGATGGGGAACGGCTGAATTTTGGACTCGGCTGGTGACAAAATGTTCCAAACACACCCCATGCACAACTCCACCGGGGAAGGTGCCAGAAACGAGTTCTGTTGGTAGTTTTTACACTACCCCGGTAGGCAGCTGAAAGGCACCACAAAACTTGTTCTACCTGCTTTCTGGGCTGAGATGGGGAATCGCTGAATTTTGGACTCGGCTGGTGACAAAATGTTCCAAACACACCCCATGCACAGCTCCACCGGCAAAGGTGCCAGAAACGAGTTCTGTTGGTAGTTTTTACAGTACCCCGGTAGGCAGCTGAAAGGCACCACAAAACTTGTTCTACCTGCTTTCTGGGCTGAGATGGGGAATCGCTGAATTTTGGACTCGGCTGGTGACAAAATGTTCCAAACACACCCCATGCACAGCTCCACCGGCAAAGGTGCCAGAAACGAGTTCTGTTGGTAGTTTTTACACTACCCCGGTAGGCAAGAGAAAGGCACTACAAAACTTGTTCTACCTGCTTTCTGGGCTGAGATGGAGAATAGCTGAATTTTGGACTCGGCTGCTGACAAAATGTTCCAAACACACCCCATGCACAACTCCACCGGGGAAGGTGCCAGAAACGAGTTCTGTTGGTAGTTTCTACACTACCCCGGTAGGCAGCTGAAAGGCACCAAAAAACTTGTTGTACCTGCTTTCTGGGCAGAGATGGGGAACGGCGGAATTTTGGACTCGGCTGGTGACAAAATGTTCCAAACACACCCCATGCACAACTCCACCGGGGAAGGTGCCAGAAACGAGTTCTGTTGGTAGTTTTTACACTACCCCGGTAGGCAGCTGAAAGGCACCAAAAAACTTGTTCTACCTGCTTTCTGGGCTGAGATGGGGAACAGCTGAATTTTGGACTCGGCTGGTGACAAAATGTTCCAAACACACCCCATGCACAACTCCACCGAGGAAGGTGCCAGAAACGAGTTCTGTTGGTAGTTTTTACACTACCCCGGTAGGCAGCTGAAAGGCACCACAAAACTTGTTCTACCTGCTTTCTGGGCTGAGATGGAGAATTGCTGAATTTTGGACTCGGCTGGTGACAAAATGTTCCAAACACACCCCATGCACAACTCCACTGGGAAAGGTGCCAGAAACGAGTTCTGTTGGTAGTTTTTACAGTACCCCGGTAGGCAGCTGAAAGGCACCACAAAACTTGTTCTACCTGTTTTCTGGGCTGAGATGGGGAATCGCTGAATTTTGGACTCGGCTGCTGACAAAATGTTCCAAACACACCCCATGCACAGCTCCACCGGGGAAGGTGCCAGAAACGAGTTCTGTTGGTAGTTTTTACACTACCCCGGTAGGCAGCTGAAAGGCACCACAAAAGTTTTGCTACCTGCTTTCTGGGCTGAGATGGGGAACAGCTGAATTTTGGACTCGGCTGCTGACAAAATGTTCCAAACACACCCCATGCACAACTCCACCGGGGAAGGTGCCAGAAACGAGTTCTGTTGGTAGTTTTTACAGTACCCCGGTAGGCAGCTGAAAGGCACCACAAAACTTGTTCTACCTGCTTTCTGGGCTTAGATGGGGAACAGCTGAATTTTGGACTCGGCTGGTGACAAAATGTTCCAAACACGCCCCATGCACAACTCCACCGAGGAAGGTGCCAGAAAGGAGTTCTGTTGGTAGTTTTTACACTACCCCGGTAGGCAGCTGAAAGGCACCACAAAACTTTTTGTACCTGCTTTCTGGGCTGAGATGGGGAACGGCTGAATTTTGGACTCGGCTGGTAACAAAATGTTCCAAGCACATCCCATGCACAGCTCCACCGGGGAAGGTGCCAGAAACGAGTTCTGTTGGTAGTTCTTACACTACCCCGGTAGGCAGCTCAAAGGCACCACAAAAGTTTTGCTACCTGCTTTCTGGGCTGAGATGGGGAACAGCTGAGTTTTGGACTCGGCTGCTGACAAAATGTTCCAAACACACCCCATGCACAACTCCACCGGGGAAGGTGCCAGAAACGAGTTCTGTTGGTAGTTTTTACACTACCCCGGTAGGCAGCTGAAAGGCACCACAAAACTTGTTCTACCTGCTTTCTGGGCTGAGATGGGGAACAGCTGAATTTTGGACTCGGCTGGTGACAAAATGTTCCAAACACACCCCATGCACAGCTCCACCGGCAAAGGTGCCAGAAACGAGTTCTGTTGGTAGTTTTTACACTACCCCGGTAGGCAGCTGAAAGGCACCACAAAACTTGTTCTACCTGCTTTCTGGGCTTAGATGGGGAACAGCTGAATTTTGGACTCGGCTGGTGACAAAATGTTCCAAACACACCCCATGCACAACTCCACCGGGAAAGGTGCCAGAAACGAGTTCTCTTGGTAGTTTTTACACTACCCCGGTAGGCAAGAGAAAGGCACTACAAAACTTGTTCTACCTGCTTTCTGGGCTGAGATGGAGAATAGCTGAATTTTGGACTCGGCTGGTGACAAAATGTTCCAAACACACCCCATGCACAACTCCACCGGGGAAGGTGCCAGAAACGAGTTCTGTTGGTAGTTTTTACACTACCCCGGTAGGCAGCTGAAAGGCACCACAAAACTTGTTCTACCTGCTTTCTGGGCTGAGATGGGGAATCGCTGAATTTTGGACTCGGCTGGTGACAAAATGTTCCAAACACACCCCATGCACAGCTCCACCGGCAAAGGTGCCAGAAACGAGTTCTGTTGGTAGTTTTTACACTACCCCGGTAGGCAAGAGAAAGGCACTACAAAACTTGTTCTACCTGCTTTCTGGGCTGAGATGGAGAATAGCTGAATTTTGGACTCGGCTGCTGACAAAATGTTCCAAACACACCCCATGCACAACTCCACCGGGGAAGGTGCCAGAAACGAGTTCTGTTGGTAGTTTTTACAGTACCCCGGTAGGCAGCTGAAAGGCACCAAAAAACTTGTTGTACCTGCTTTCTGGGCAGAGATGGGGAACGGCGGAATTTTGGACTCGGCTGGTGACAAAATGTTCCAAACACACCCCATGCACAACTCCACCGGGGAAGGTGCCAGAAACGAGTTCTGTTGGTAGTTTTTACAGTACCCCGGTAGGCAGCTGAAAGGCACCACAAAACTTGTTCTACCTGCTTTCTGGGCTGAGATGGGGAACGGCTGAATTTTGGACTCGGCTGGTAACAAAATGTTCCAAACACACCCCATGCACAGCTCCACCGGGGAAGGTGCCAGAAACGAGTTCTGTTGGTAGTTTTTACACTACCCCGGTAGGCAGCTGAAAGGCACCACAAAAGTTTTGCTACCTGCTTTCTGGGCTGAGATGGGGAACAGCTGAATTTTGGACTCGGCTGCTGACAAAATGTTCCAAACACACCCCATGCACAACTCCACCGGGGAAGGTGCCAGAAACGAGTTCTGTTGGTAGTTTTTACACTACCCTGGTAGGCAGCTGAAAGGCACCACAAAACTTGTTCTACCTGCTTTCTGGGCTTAGATGGGGAACAGCTGAATTTTGGACTCGGCTGGTGACAAAATGTTCCAAACACGCCCCATGCACAACTCCACCGAGGAAGGTGCCAGAAACGAGTTCTGTTGGTAGTTTTTACACTACCCCGGTAGGCAGCTGAAAGGCACCACAAAACTTTTTGTACCTGCTTTCTGGGCTGAGATGGGGAACGGCTGAATTTTGGACTCGGCTGGTAACAAAATGTTCCAAGCACATCCCATGCACAGCTCCACCGGGGAAGGTGCCAGAAACGAGTTCTGTTGGTAGTTCTTACACTACCCCGGTAGGCAGCTCAAAGGCACCACAAAAGTTTTGCTACCTGCTTTCTGGGCTGAGATGGGGAACAGCTGAGTTTTGGACTCGGCTGCTGACAAAATGTTCCAAACACACCCCATGCACAACTCCACCGGGGAAGGTGCCAGAAACGAGTTCTGTTGGTAGTTTTTACACTACCCCGGTAGGCAGCTGAAAGGCACCACAAAACTTGTTCTACCTGCTTTCTGGGCTGAGATGGGGAACAGCTGAATTTTGGACTCGGCTGGTGACAAAATGTTCCAAACACACCCCATGCACAGCTCCACCAGCAAAGGTGCCAGAAACGAGTTCTGTTGGTAGTTTTTACACTACCCCGGTAGGCAGCTGAAAGGCACCACAAAACTTGTTCTACCTGCTTTCTGGGCTGAGATGGGGAATCGCTGAATTTTGGACTCGGCTGGTGACAAAATGTTCCAAACACACCCCATGCACAGCTCCACCGGCAAAGGTGCCAGAAACGAGTTCTGTTGGTAGTTTTTACACTACCCCGGTAGGCAAGAGAAAGGCACTACAAAACTTGTTCTACCTGCTTTCTGGGCTGAGATGGGGAAGAGCTGAATTTTGGACTCGGCTGGTGACAAAATGTTCCAAACACACCCCATGCACAACTCCACCGGGGAAGGTGCCAGAAACGAGTTCTGTTGGTAGTTTTTACACTACCCCGGTAGGCAGCTGAAAGGCACCACAAAACTTGTTCTACCTGCTTTCTGGGCTGAGATGGGGAATCGCTGAATTTTGGACTCGGCTGGTGACAAAATGTTCCAAACACACTCCATGCACAGCTCCACCGGCAAAGGTGCCAGAAACGAGTTCTGTTGGTAGTTTTTACACTACCCCGGTAGGCAAGAGAAAGGCACTACAAAACTTGTTCTACCTGCTTTCTGGGCTGAGATGGAGAATAGCTGAATTTTGGACTCGGCTGCTGACAAAATGTTCCAAACACACCCCATGCACAACTCCACCGGGGAAGGTGCCAGAAACGAGTTCTGTTGGTAGTTTTTACAGTACCCCGGTAGGCAGCTGAAAGGCACCACAAAACTTGTTGTACCTGCTTTCTGGGCTGAGATGGGGAACGGCTGAATTTTGGACTCGGCTGGTGACAAAATGTTCCAAACACACCCCATGCACAGCTCCACCGGCAAAGGTGCCAGAAACGAGTTCTGTTGGTAGTTTTTACACTACCCCGGTAGGCAGCTGAAAGGCACCACAAAACTTGTTCTACCTGCTTTCTGGGCTGAGATGGGGAATCGCTGAATTTTGGACTCGGCTGGTGACAAAATGTTCCAAACACACCCCATGCACAGCTCCACCGGCAAAGGTGCCAGAAACGAGTTCTGTTGGTAGTTTTTACACTACCCCGGTAGGCAAGAGAAAGGCACCACAAAACTTGTTCTACCTGCTTTCTGGGCTGAGATGGAGAATAGCTGAATTTTGGACTCGGCTGGTGACAAAATGTTCCAAACACACCCCATGCACAACTCCACCTGGGAAGGTGCCAGAAACGAGTTCTGTTGGTAGTTTTTACAGTACCCCGGTAGGCAGCTGAAAGGCACCACAAAACTTGTTGTACCTGCTTTCTGGGCTGAGATGGGGAACGGCTGAATTTTGGACTCGGCTGGTGACAAAATGTTCCAAACACACCCCATGCACAACTCCACCGGGGAAGGTGCCAGAAACGAGTTCTGTTGGTAGTTTTTACACTACCCCGGTAGGCAGCTGAAAGGCACCACAAAACTTGTTGTACCTGCTTTCTGGGCTGAGATGGGGAATAGCTGAATTTTGGACTCGTCTGGTAACAAAATGTTCCAAACACACCCCATGCACAACTCCTCCGGGGAAGGTGCCAGAAACGAGTTCTGTTGGTAGTTTTTACAGTACCCCGGTAGGCAAGAGAAAGGCACCACAAAACTTGTTCTACCTGCTTTCTGGGCTGAGATGGGGAACAGCTGAGTTTTGGACTCGGCTGCTGACAAAATGTTCCAAACACACCCCATGCACAGCTCCACCGGCAAAGGTGCCAGAAACGAGTTCTGTTGGTAGTTTTTACAGTACCCCGGTAGGCAGCTGAAAGGCACCACAAAACTTGTTGTACCTGCTTTCTGGGCTGAGATGGGGAACAGCTGAATTTTGGACTCGGCTGGTGACAAAATGTTCCAAACACGCCCCATGCACAACTCCACCGAGGAAGGTGCCAGAAACGAGTTCTGTTGGTAGTTTTTACACTACCCCGGTAGGCAGCTGAAAGGCACCACAAAAGTTTTGCTACCTGCTTTCTGGGCTGAGATGGGGAATCGCTGAATTTTGGACTCGGCTGGTGACAAAATATTCCAAACACACCCCATGCACAACTCCACCGGGGAAGGTGCCAGAAACGAGTTCTGTTGGTAGTTTTTACTCTACCCCGGTAGGCAGCTGAAAGGCACCACAAAACTTGTTCTACCTGCTTTCTGGGCTGAGATGGGGAACGGCTGAATTTTGGACTCGGCTGGTGAGAAAATGTTCCAAACACACCCCATGCACAGCTCCACCGGCAAAGGTGCCAGAAACGAGTTCTGTTGGTAGTTTTTACACTACCCCGGTAGGCAAGAGAAAGGCACCACAAAACTTGTTCTACCTGCTTTCTGGGCTGAGATGGAGAATAGCTGAATTTTGGACTCGGCTGGTGACAAAATGTTCCAAACACACCCCTTGCACAACTCCACCGGGGAAGGTGCCAGAAACGAGTTCTGTTGGTAGTTTTTACAGTACCCCGGTAGGCAGCTGAAAGGCACCACAAAACTTGTTCTACCTGCTTTCTGGGCAGAGATGGGGAACGGCTGAATTTTGGACTCGGCTGGTGACAAAATGTTCCAAACACACCCCATGCACAACTCCACCGGGGAAGGTGCCAGAAACGAGTTCTGTTGGTAGTTTTTACACTACCCCGGTAGGCAGCTGAAAGGCACCACAAAACTTGTTCTACCTGCTTTCTGGGCTGAGATGGGGAACAGCTGAATTTTGGACTCGGCTGGTGACAAAATGTTCCAAACACACCCCATGCACAACTCCACCGAGGAAGGTGCCAGAAACGAGTTCTGTTGGTAGTTTTTACACTACCCCGGTAGGCAAGAGAAAGGCACTACAAAACTTGTTCTACCTGCTTTCTGGGCTGAGATGGAGAATAGCTGAATTTTGGACTCGGCTGCTGACAAAATGTTCCAAACACACCCCATGCACAACTCCACCGGGAAAGGTGCCAGAAACGAGTTCTGTTGGTAGTTTTTACAGTACCCCGGTAGGCAGCTGAAAGGCACCACAAAACTTGTTCTACCTGCTTTCTGGGCTGAGATGGGGAATCGCTGAATTTTGGACTCGGCTGCTGACAAAATGTTCCAAACACACCCCATGCACAACTCCACCGGGGAAGGTGCCAGAAACGAGTTCTGTTGGTAGTTTTTACAGTACCCCGGTAGGCAGCTGAAAGGCACCACAAAACTTGTTGTACCTGCTTTCTGGGCTGAGATGGGGAACGGCTGAATTTTGGACTCGGCTGGTGACAAAATGTTCCAAACACACCCCATGCACAACTCCACCGGGGAAGGTGCCAGAAACGAGTTCTGTTGGTAGTTTTTACACTACCCCGGTAGGCAGCTGAAAGGCACCACAAAACTTGTTCTACCTGCTTTCTGGGCTGAGATGGGGAACAGCTGAATTTTGGACTCGGCTGGTGACAAAATGTTCCAAACACAACCCATGCACAGCTCCACCAGGGAAGGTGCCAGAAACGAGTTCTGTTGGTAGTTTTTACACTACCCCGGTAGGCAGCTGAAAGGCACCACAAAAGTTTTGCTACCTGCTTTCTGGGCTGAGATGGGGAACAGCTGAGTTTTGGACTCGGCTGCTGACAAAATGTTCCAAACACACCCCATGCACAACTCCTCCGGGGAAGGTGCCAGAAACGAGTTCTGTTGGTAGTTTTTACAGTACCCTGGTAGGCAGCTGAAAGGCACCACAAAACTTGTTCTACCTGCTTTCTGGGCAGAGATGGAGAATCGCTGAATTTTGGACTCGGCTGGTGACAAAATGTTCCAAACACACCCCATGCACAACTCCACCGGGGAAGGTGCCAGAAACGAGTTCTGTTGGTAGTTTTTACAGTACCCCGGTAGGCAGCTGAAAGGCACCACAAAACTTGTTCTACCTGCTTTCTGGGCTGAGATGGGGAATAGCTGAATTTTGGACTCGGCTGCTGACAAAATGTTCCAAACACACCCCATGCACAACTCCACCGGGGAAGGTGCCAGAAACGAGTTCTGTTGGTAGTTTTTACAGTACCCCGGTAGGCAGCTGAAAGGCACCACAAAACTTGTTCTACCTGCTTTCTGGGCTTAGATGGGGAACAGCTGAATTTTGGACTCGGCTGGTGACAAAATGTTCCAAACACGCCCCATGCACAACTCCACCGAGGAAGGTGCCAGAAACGAGTTCTGTTGGTAGTTTTTACACTACCCCGGTAGGCAGCTGAAAGGCACCACAAAACTTTTTGTACCTGCTTTCTGGGCTGAGATGGGGAACGGCTGAATTTTGGACTCGGCTGGTAACAAAATGTTCCAAACACACCCCATGCACAGCTCCTCCGGGGAAGGTGCCAGAAACGAGTTCTGTTGGTAGTTTTTACAGTACCCTGGTAGGCAGCTGAAAGGCACCACAAAACTTGTTCTACCTGCTTTCTGGGCAGAGATGGAGAATCGCTGAATTTTGGACTCGGCTGGTGACAAAATGTTCCAAACACACCCCATGCACAACTCCACCGGGGAAGGTGCCAGAAACGAGTTCTGTTGGTAGTTTTTACAGTACCCCGGTAGGCAGCTGAAAGGCACCACAAAACTTGTTCTACCTGCTTTCTGGGCTGAGATGGGGAATAGCTGAATTTTGGACTCGGCTGCTGACAAAATGTTCCAAACACACCCCATGCACAACTCCACCGGGGAAGGTGCCAGAAACGAGTTCTGTTGGTAGTTTTTACAGTACCCCGGTAGGCAGCTGAAAGGCACCACAAAACTTGTTCTACCTGCTTTCTGGGCTTAGATGGGGAACAGCTGAATTTTGGACTCGGCTGGTGACAAAATGTTCCAAACACGCCCCATGCACAACTCCACCGAGGAAGGTGCCAGAAACGAGTTCTGTTGGTAGTTTTTACACTACCCCGGTAGGCAGCTGAAAGGCACCACAAAACTTTTTGTACCTGCTTTCTGGGCTGAGATGGGGAACGGCTGAATTTTGGACTCGGCTGGTAACAAAATGTTCCAAGCACATCCCATGCACAGCTCCACCGGGGAAGGTGCCAGAAACGAGTTCTGTTGGTAGTTTTTACACTACCCCGGTAGGCAGCTGAAAGGCACCACAAAAGTTTTGCTACCTGCTTTCTGGGCTGAGATGGGGAACAGCTGAGTTTTGGACTCGGCTGCTGACAAAATGTTCCAAACACACCCCATGCACAACTCCTCCGGGGAAGGTGCCAGAAACGAGTTCTGTTGGTAGTTTTTACAGTACCCCGGTAGGCAGCTGAAAGGCACCACAAAACTTGTTCTACCTGCTTTCTAGGCTGAGATGGGGAACAGCTGAATTTTGGACTCGGCTGGTGACAAAATGTTCCAAACACACCCCATGCACAGCTCCACCGGGGAAGGTGCCAGAAACGAGTTCTGTTGGTAGTTTTTACACTACCCCGGTAGGCAGCTGAAAGGCACCACAAAACTTGTTCTACCTGCTTTCTGGGCTGAGATGGGGAATCGCTGAATTTTGGACTCGGCTGGTGACAAAATGTTCCAAACACACCCCATGCACAGCTCCACCGGCAAAGGTGCCAGAAACGAGTTCTGTTGGTAGTTTTTACAGTACCCTGGTAGGCAAGAGAAAGGCACCACAAAACTTGTTCTACCTGCTTTCTGGGCTGAGATGGAGAATAGCTGAATTTTGGACTCGGCTGGTGACAAAATGTTCCAAACACACCCCATGCACAACTCCACCGGGGAAGGTGCCAGAAACGAGTTCTGTTGGTAGTTTTTACACTACCCCGGTAGGCAGCTGAAAGGCACCACAAAACTTGTTGTACCTGCTTTCTGGGCAGAGATGGGGAACGGCTGAATTTTGGACTCGGCTGGTGACAAAATGTTCCAAACACACCCCATGCACAACTCCACCGGGGAAGGTGCCAGAAACGAGTTCTGTTGGTAGTTTTTACACTACCCCGGTAGGCAGCTGAAAGGCACCACAAAACTTGTTCTACCTGCTTTCTGGGCTGAGATGGGGAACAGCTGAATTTTGGACTCGGCTGGTGAAAAAATGTTCCAAACACACCCCATGCACAACTCCACCGGGGAAGGTGCCATAAACGAGTTCTGTTGGTAGTTTTTACAGTACCCCGGTAGGCAGCTGAAAGGCACCAAAAAACTTGTTGTACCTGCTTTCTGGGCAGAGATGGGGAACGGCTGAATTTTGGACTCGGCTGGTGACAAAATGTTCCAAACACACCCCATGCACAACTCCACCGGGGAAGGTGCCAGAAACGAGGTCTGTTGGTAGTTTTTACAGTACCCCGGTAGGCAGCTGAAAGGCACCACAAAACTTGTTGTACCTGCTTTCTGGGCTGAGATGGGGAACGGCTGAATTTTGGACTCGGCTGGTAACAAAATGTTCCAAACACACCCCATGCACAGCTCCACCGGGGAAGGTGCCAGAAACGAGTTCTGTTGGTAGTTTCTACACTACCCCGGTAGGCAGCTGAAAGGCACCAAAAAACTTGTTGTACCTGCTTTCTGGGCAGAGATGGGGAACGGCGGAATTTTGGACTCGGCTGGTGACAAAATGTTCCAAACACACCCCATGCACAACTCCACCGGGGAAGGTGCCAGAAACGAGTTCTGTTGGTAGTTTTTACAGTACCCTGGTAGGCAAGAGAAAGCCACCACAAGACTTGTTCTACCTGCTTTCTGGGCTGAGATGGGGAACGGCTGAATTTTGGACTCGGCTGGTAACAAAATGTTCCAAACACACCCCATGCACAGCTCCACCGGGGAAGGTGCCAGAAACGAGTTCTGTTGGTAGTTTTTACACTACCCCGGTAGGCAGCTGAAAGGCACCACAAAAGTTTTGCTACCTGCTTTCTGGGCTGAGATGGGGAACAGCTGAATTTTGGACTCGGCTGCTGACAAAATGTTCCAAACACACCCCATGCACAACTCCACCGGGGAAGGTGCCAGAAACGAGTTCTGTTGGTAGTTTTTACAGTACCCCGGTAGGCAGCTGAAAGGCACCACAAAACTTGTTCTACCTGCTTTCTGGGCTTAGATGGGGAACAGCTGAATTTTGGACTCGGCTGGTGACAAAATGTTCCAAAGACGCCCCATGCACAACTCCACCGAGGAAGGTGCCAGAAACGAGTTCTGTTGGTAGTTTTTACACTACCCCGGTAGGCAGCTGAAAGGCACCACAAAACTTTTTGTACCTGCTTTCTGGGCTGAGATGGGGAACGGCTGAATTTTGGACTCGGCTGGTAACAAAATGTTCCAAGCACATCCCATGCACAGCTCCACCGGGGAAGGTGCCAGAAACGAGTTCTGTTGGTAGTTTTTACACTACCCCGGTAGGCAGCTCAAAGGCACCACAAAAGTTTTGCTACCTGCTTTCTGGGCTGAGATGGGGAACAGCTGAGTTTTGGACTCGGCTGCTGACAAAATGTTCCAAACACACCCCATGCACAACTCCACCGGGGAAGGTGCCAGAAACGAGTTCTGTTGGTAGTTTTTACACTACCCCGGTAGGCAGCTGAAAGGCACCACAAAACTTGTTCTACCTGCTTTCTGGGCTGAGATGGGGAACGGCTGAATTTTGGACTCGGCTGGTGACAAAATGTTCCAAACACACCCCATGCACAGCTCCACCGGCGAAGGTGCCAGAAACGAGTTCTGTTGGTAGTTTTTACACTACCCCGGTAGGCAGCTGAAATGCACCACAAAACTTGTTCTACCTGCTTTCTGGGCTGAGATGGGGAATCGCTGAATTTTGGACTCGGCTGGTGACAAAATGTTCCAAACACACCCCATGCACAGCTCCACCGGGGAAGGTGCCAGAAACGAGTTCTGTTGGTAGTTTTTACACTACCCCGGTAGGCAAGAGAAAGGCACTACAAAACTTGTTCTACCTGCTTTCTGGGCTGAGATGGAGAATAGCTGAATTTTGGACTCGGCTGCTGACAAAATGTTCCAAACACACCCCATGCACAACTCCACCGGGGAAGGTGCCAGAAACGAGTTCTGTTGGTAGTTTTTACACTACCCCGGTAGGCAGCTGAAAGGCACCACAAAACTTGTTCTACCTGCTTTCTGGGCTGAGATGGGGAATCGCTGAATTTTGGACTCGGCTGGTGACAAAATGTTCCAAACACACCCCATGCACAGCTCCACCGGCAAAGGTGCCAGAAAAGAGTTCTGTTGGTAGTTTTTACACTACCACGGTAGGCAAGAGAAAGGCACCACAAAACTTGTTCTACCTGCTTTCTGGGCTGAGATGGAGAATAGCTGAATTTTGGACTCGGCTGCTGACAAAATGTTCCAAACACACCCCATGCACAACTCCACCGGGGAAGGTGCCAGAAACGAGTTCTGTTGGTAGTTTTTACACTACCCCGGTAGGCAGCTGAAAGGCACCAAAAAACTTGTTGTACCTGCTTTCTGGGCAGAGATGGGGAACGGCGGAATTTTGGACTCGGCTGGTGACAAAATGTTCCAAATACACCCCATGCACAACTCCACCGGGGAAGGTGCCAGAAACGAGTTCTGTTGGTAGTTTTTACACTACCCCGGTAGGCAGCTCAAAGGCACCACAAAACTTGTTCTACCTGCTTTCTGGGCTGAGATGGAGAATAGCTGAATTTTGGACTCGGCTGCTGACAAAATGTTCCAAACACACCCCATGCACAACTCCACCGGGAAAGGTGCCAGAAACGAGTTCTGTTGGTAGTTTTTACAGTACCCCGGTAGGCAGGAGAAAGGCACCACAAAACTTGTTCTACCTGCTTTCTGGGCTGAGATGGGGAATCGCTGAATTTTGGACTCGGCTGCTGACAAAATGTTCCAAACACACCCCATGCACAACTCCACCGGGGAAGGTGCCAGAAACGAGTTCTGTTGGTAGTTTTTACAGTACCCCGGTAGGCAGCTGAAAGGCACCACAAAACTTGTTGTACCTGCTTTCTGGGCTGAGATGGGGAACGGCTGAATTTTGGACTCGGCTGGTGACAAAATGTTCCAAACACACCCCATGCACAACTCCACCGGGGAAGGTGCCAGAAACGAGTTCTGTTGGTAGTTTTTACACTACCCCGGTAGGCAGCTGAAAGGCACCACAAAACTTGTTCTACCTGCTTTCTGGGCTGAGATGGGGAACAGCTGAGTTTTGGACTCGGCTGCTGACAAAATGTTCCAAACACACCCCATGCACAACTCCTCCGGGGAAGGTGCCAGAAACGAGTTCTGTTGGTAGTTTTTACAGTACCCTGGTAGGCAGCTGAAAGGCACCACAAAACTTGTTCTACCTGCTTTCTGGGCAGAGATGGAGAATCGCTGAATTTTGGACTCGGCTGGTGACAAAATGTTCCAAACACACCCCATGCACAACTCCACCGGGGAAGGTGCCAGAAACGAGTTCTGTTGGTAGTTTTTACACTACCCCGGTAGGCAGCTGAAAGGCACCACAAAACTTGTTCTACCTGCTTTCTGGGCTGAGATGGGGAATAGCTGAATTTTGGACTCGGCTGCTGACAAAATGTTCCAAACACACCCCATGCACAACTCCACCGGGGAAGGTGCCAGAAACGAGTTCTGTTGGTAGTTTTTACAGTACCCCGGTAGGCAGCTGAAAGGCACCACAAAACTTGTTCTACCTGCTTTCTGGGCTTAGATGGGGAACAGCTGAATTTTGGACTCGGCTGGTGACAAAATGTTCCAAACACGCCCCATGCACAACTCCACCGAGGAAGGTGCCAGAAACGAGTTCTGTTGGTAGTTTTTACACTACCCCGGTAGGCAGCTGAAAGGCACCACAAAACTTTTTGTACCTGCTTTCTGGGCTGAGATGGGGAACGGCTGAATTTTGGACTCGGCTGGTAACAAAATGTTCCAAGCACATCCCATGCACAGCTCCACCGGGGAAGGTGCCAGAAACGAGTTCTGTTGGTAGTTTTTACACTACCCCGGTAGGCAGCTGAAAGGCACCACAAAAGTTTTGCTACCTGCTTTCTGGGCTGAGATGGGGAACAGCTGAGTTTTGGACTCGGCTGCTGACAAAATGTTCCAAACACACCCCATGCACAACTCCTCCGGGGAAGGTGCCAGAAACGAGTTCTGTTGGTAGTTTTTACACTACCCCGGTAGGCAGCTGAAAGGCACCACAAAACTTGTTCTACCTGCTTTCTAGGCTGAGATGGGGAACAGCTGAATTTTGGACTCGGCTGGTGACAAAATGTTCCAAACACACCCCATGCACAGCTCCACCGGGGAAGGTGCCAGAAACGAGTTCTGTTGGTAGTTTTTACACTACCCCGGTAGGCAGCTGAAAGGCACCACAAAACTTGTTCTACCTGCTTTCTGGGCTGAGATGGGGAATCGCTGAATTTTGGACTCGGCTGGTGACAAAATGTTCCAAACACACCCCATGCACAGCTCCACCGGCAAAGGTGCCAGAAACGAGTTCTGTTGGTAGTTTTTACAGTACCCTGGTAGGCAAGAGAAAGGCACCACAAAACTTGTTCTACCTGCTTTCTGGGCTGAGATGGAGAATAGCTGAATTTTGGACTCGGCTGGTGACAAAATGTTCCAAACACACCCCATGCACAACTCCACCGGGGAAGGTGCCAGAAACGAGTTCTGTTGGTAGTTTTTACACTACCCCGGTAGGCAGCTGAAAGGCACCACAAAACTTGTTGTACCTGCTTTCTGGGCAGAGATGGGGAACGGCTGAATTTTGGACTCGGCTGGTGACAAAATGTTCCAAACACACCCCATGCACAACTCCACCGGCAAAGGTGCGAGAAACGAGTTCTGTTGGTAGTTTTTACACTACCCCGGTAGGCAGCTGAAAGGCACCACAAAACTTGTTCTACCTGCTTTCTGGGCTGAGATGGGGAACAGCTGAATTTTGGACTCGGCTGGTGAAAAAATGTTCCAAACACACCCCATGCACAACTCCACCGGGGAAGGTGCCAGAAACGAGTTCTGTTGGTAGTTTTTACAGTACCCCGGTAGGCAGCTGAAAGGCACCAAAAAACTTGTTGTACCTGCTTTCTTGGCAGAGATGGGGAACGGCTGAATTTTGGACTCGGCTGGTGACAAAATGTTCCAAACACACCCCATGCACAACTCCACCGGGGAAGGTGCCAGAAACGAGGTCTGTTGGTAGTTTTTACAGTACCCCGGTAGGCAGCTGAAAGGCACCACAAAACTTGTTGTACCTGCTTTCTGGGCTGAGATGGGGAACGGCTGAATTTTGGACTCGGCTGGTAACAAAATGTTCCAAACACACCCCATGCACAGCTCCACCGGGGAAGGTGCCAGAAACGAGTTCTGTTGGTAGTTTCTACACTACCCCGGTAGGCAGCTGAAAGGCACCAAAAAACTTGTTGTACCTGCTTTCTGGGCAGAGATGGGGAACGGCGGAATTTTGGACTCGGCTGGTGACAAAATGTTCCAAACACACCCCATGCACAACTCCACCGGGGAAGGTGCCAGAAACGAGTTCTGTTGGTAGTTTTTACAGTACCCCGGTAGGCAGCTGAAAGGCACCACAAAACTTGTTCTACCTGCTTTCTGGGCTGAGATGGGGAACGGCTGAATTTTGGACTCGGCTGGTAACAAAATGTTCCAAACACACCCCATGCACAGCTCCACCGGGGAAGGTGCCAGAAACGAGTTCTGTTGGTAGTTTTTACAGTACCCCGGTAGGCAGCTGAAAGGCACCACAAAAGTTTTGCTACCTGCTTTCTGGGCTGAGATGGGGAACAGCTGAATTTTGGACTCGGCTGCTGACAAAATGTTCCAAACACACCCCATGCACAACTCCACCGGGGAATGTGCCAGAAACGAGTTCTGTTGGTAGTTTTTACAGTACCCCGGTAGGCAGCTGAAAGGCACCACAAAACTTGTTCTACCTGCTTTCTGGGCTTAGATGGGGAACAGCTGAATTTTGGACTCGGCTGGTGACAAAATGTTCCAAAGACGCCCCATGCACAACTCCACCGAGGAAGGTGCCAGAAACGAGTTCTGTTGGTAGTTTTTACACTACCCCGGTAGGCAGCTGAAAGGCACCACAAAACTTTTTGTACCTGCTTTCTGGGCTGAGATGGGGAACGGCTGAATTTTGGACTCGGCTGGTAACAAAATGTTCCAAGCACATCCCATGCACAGCTCCACCGGGGAAGGTGCCAGAAACGAGTTCTGTTGGTAGTTTTTACACTACCCCGGTAGGCAGCTCAAAGGCACCAAAAAGTTTTGCTACCTGCTTTCTGGGCTGAGATGGGGAACAGCTGAGTTTTGGACTCGGCTGCTGACAAAATGTTCCAAACACACCCCATGCACAACTCCACCGGGGAAGGTGCCAGAAACGAGTTCTGTTGGTAGTTTTTACACTACCCCGGTAGGCAGCTGAAAGGCACCACAAAACTTGTTCTACCTGCTTTCTGGGCTGAGATGGGGAACAGCTGAATTTTGGACTCGGCTGGTGACAAAATGTTCCAAACACACCCCATGCACAGCTCCACCGGCAAAGGTGCCAGAAACGAGTTCTGTTGGTAGTTTTTACACTACCCCGGTAGGCAGCTGAAAGGCACCACAAAACTTGTTCTACCTGCTTTCTGGGCTGAGATGGGGAATCGCTGAATTTTGGACTCGGCTGGTGACAAAATGTTCCAAACACACCCCATGCACAGCTCCACCGGCAAAGGTGCCAGAAACGAGTTCTGTTGGTAGTTTTTACACTACCCCGGTAGGCAAGAGAAAGGCACTACAAAACTTGTTCTACCTGCTTTCTGGGCTGAGATGGAGAATCGCTGAATTTTGGACTCGGCTGGTGACAAAATGTTCCAAACACACCCCATGCACAACTCCACCGGGGAAGGTGCCAGAAACGAGTTCTGTTGGTAGTTTTTACACTACCCCGGTAGGCAGCTGAAAGGCACCACAAAACTTGTTCTACCTGCTTTCTGGGCTGAGATGGGGAATCGCTGAATTTTGGACTCGGCTGGTGACAAAATGTTCCAAACACACCCCATGCACAGCTCCACCGGCAAAGGTGCCAGAAAAGAGTTCTGTTGGTAGTTTTTACACTACCCCGGTAGGCAAGAGAAAGGCACCACAAAACTTGTTCTACCTGCTTTCTGGGCTGAGATGGAGAATAGCTGAATTTTGGACTCGGCTGCTGACAAAATGTTCCAAACACACCCCATGCACAACTCCACCGGGGAAGGTGCCAGAAACGAGTTCTGTTGGTAGTTTTTACACTACCCCGGTAGGCAGCTGAAAGGCACCACAAAACTTGTTGTACCTGCTTTCTGGGCAGAGATGGGGAACGGCGGAATTTTGGACTCGGCTGGTGACAAAATGTTCCAAATACACCCCATGCACAACTCCACCGGGGAAGGTGCCAGAAACGAGTTCTGTTGGTAGTTTTTACAGTACCCCGGTAGGCAGCTGAAAGGCACCACAAAACTTGTTCTACCTGCTTTCTGGGCTGAGATGGGGAACGGCTGAATTTTGGACTCGGCTGGTAACAAAATGTTCCAAACACACCCCATGCACAGCTCCACCGGGGAAGGTGCCCGAAACGAGTTCTGTTGGTAGTTTTTACACTACCCCGGTAGGCAGCTGAAAGGCACCACAAAAGTTTTGCTACCTGCTTTCTGGGCTGAGATGGGGAACAGCTGAATTTTGGACTCGGCTGCTGACAAAATGTTCCAAACACACCCCATGCACAACTCCACCGGGGAAGGTGCCAGAAACGAGTTCTGTTGGTAGTTTTTACAGTACCCCGGTAGGCAGCTGAAAGGCACCACAAAACTTGTTCTACCTGCTTTCTGGGCTTAGATGGGGAACAGCTGAATTTTGGACTCGGCTGGTGACAAAATGTTCCAAACACGCCCCATGCACAACTCCACCGAGGAAGGTGCCAGAAACGAGTTCTGTTGGTAGTTTTTACACTACCCCGGTAGGCAGCTGAAAGGCACCACAAAACTTTTTGTACCTGCTTTCTGGGCTGAGATGGGGAACGGCTGAATTTTGGACTCGGCTGGTAACAATATGTTCCAAGCACATCCCATGCACAGCTCCACCGGGGAAGGTGCCAGAAACGAGTTCTGTTGGTAGTTTTTACACTACCCCGGTAGGCAGCTGAAAGGCACCACAAAAGTTTTGCTACCTGCTTTCTGGGCTGAGATGGGGAACAGCTGAGTTTTGGACTCGGCTGCTGACAAAATGTTCCAAACACACCCCATGCACAACTCCACCGGGGAAGGTGCCAGAAACGAGTTCTGTTGGTAGTTTTTACACTACCCCGGTAGGCAGCTGAAAGGCACCACAAAACTTGTTCTACCTGCTTTCTGGGCTGAGATGGGGAACAGCTGAATTTTGGACTCGGCTGGTGACAAAATGTTCCAAACACACCCCATGCACAGCTCCACCGGCAAAGGTGCCAGAAACGAGTTCTGTTGGTAGTTTTTACACTACCCCGGTAGGCAGCTGAAAGGCACCACAAAACTTGTTCTACCTGCTTTCTGGGCAGAGATGGGGAATCGCTGAATTTTGGACTCGGCTGGTGACAAAATGTTCCAAACACACCCCATGCACAGCTCCACCGGCAAAGGTGCCAGAAACGAGTTCTGTTGGTAGCTTTTACACTACCCCGGTAGGCAAGAGAAAGGCACTACAAAACTTGTTCTACCTTCTTTCTGGGCTGAGATGGAGAATAGCTGAATTTTGGACTCGGCTGCTAACAAAATGTTCCAAACACACCCCATGCACAATTCCACCGGGGAAGGTGCCAGAAACGAGTTCTGTTGGTAGTTTTTACACTACCCCGGTAGGCAGCTGAAAGGCACCACAAAACTTGTTCTACCTGCTTTCTGGGCAGAGATGGGGAATCGCTGAATTTTGGACTCGGCTGGTGACAAAATGTTCCAAACACACCCCATGCACAGCTCCACCGGCAAAGGTGCCAGAAACGAGTTCTGTTGGTAGTTTTTACACTACCCCGGTAGGCAGCTGAAAGGCACCACAAAAGTTTTGCTACCTGCTTTCTGGGCTGAGATGGGGAATCGCTGAATTTTGGACTCGGCTGGTGACAAAATATTCCAAACACACCCCATGCACAACTCCACCGGGGAAGGTGCCAGAAACGAGTTCTGTTGGTAGTTTTTACACTACCCCGGTAGGCAGCTGAAAGGCACCACAAAACTTGTTCTACCTGCTTTCTGGGCTGAGATCGGGAATCGCTGAATTTTGGACTCGGCTGGTGACAAAATGTTCCAAACACACCCCATGCACAGCTCCACCGGCAAAGGTGCCAGAAACAAGTTCTGTTGGTAGTTTTTACACTACCCCGGTAGGCAAGAGAAAGGCACCACAAAACTTTTTGTACCTGCTTTCTGGGCTGAGATGGAGAATAGCTGAATTTTGGACTCGGCTGGTGACAAAATGTTCCAAACACACCCCATGCACAACTCCACCGGGGAAGGTGCCAGAAACGAGTTCTGTTGGTAGTTTTTACAGTACCCCGGTAGGCAGCTGAAAGGCACCACAAAACTTGTTGTACCTGCTTTCTGGGCAGAGATGGGGAACGGCTGAATTTTGGACTCGGCTGGTGACAAAATGTTCCAAACACACCCCATGCACAACTCCACCGGGGAAGGTGCCAGAAACGAGTTCTGTTGGTAGTTTTTACACTACCCCGGTAGGCAAGAGAAAGGCACTACAAAACTTGTTCTACCTGCTTTCTGGGCTGAGATGGAGAATAGCTGAATTTTGGACTCGGCTGCTGACAAAATGTTCCAAACACACCCCATGCACAACTCCACCGGGAAAGGTGCCAGAAACGAGTTCTGTTGGTAGTTTTTACAGTACCCCGGTAGGCAGCTGAAAGGCACCACAAAACTTGTTCTACCTGCTTTCTGGGCTGAGATGGGGAATCGCTGAATTTTGGACTCGGCTGCTGACAAAATGTTCCAAACACACCCCATGCACAACTCCACCGGGGAAGGTGCCAGAAACGAGTTCTGTTGGTAGTTTTTACAGTACCCCGGTAGGCAGCTGAAAGGCACCACAAAACTTGTTGTACCTGCTTTCTGGGCTGAGATGGGGAACGGCTGAATTTTGGACTCGGCTGGTCACAAAATGTTCCAAACACACCCCATGCACAACTCCACCGGGGAAGGTGCCAGAAACGAGTTCTGTTGGTAGTTTTTACAGTACCCCGGTAGGCAGCTGAAAGGCACCACAAAACTTGTTCTACCTGCTTTCTGGGCTGAGATGGGGAACAGCTGAATTTTGGACTCGGCTGGTGACAAAATGTTCCAAACACAACCCATGCACAACTCCACCGAGGAAGGTGCCAGAAACGAGTT
The DNA here is from genome assembly GCF_023634085.1 of Falco cherrug. Taxonomy (NCBI): domain Eukaryota; kingdom Metazoa; phylum Chordata; class Aves; order Falconiformes; family Falconidae; genus Falco; species Falco cherrug. The sequence goes on from NW_026599337.1 coordinate 55,507, forward strand.
CTGTTGGTAGTTTTTACACTACCCCGGTAGGCAGCTGAAAGGCACCACAAAACTTGTTGTACCTGCTTTCTGGGCTGAGATGGGGAACGGCTGAATTTTGGACTCGGCTGGTAACAAAATGTTCCAAGCACATCCCATGCACAGCTCCACCGGGGAAGGTGCCAGAAACGAGTTCTGTTGGTAGTTTTTACACTACCCCGGTAGGCAGCTCAAAGGCACCACAAAAGTTTTGCTACCTGCTTTCTGGGCTGAGATGGGGAACAGCTGAGTTTTGGACTCGGCTGCTGACAAAATGTTCCAAACACACCCCATGCACAACTCCACCGGGGAAGGTGCCAGAAACGAGTTCTGTTGGTAGTTTTTACACTACCCCGGTAGGCAGCTGAAAGGCACCACAAAACTTGTTCTACCTGCTTTCTGGGCTGAGATGGGGAATCGCTGAATTTTGGACTCGGCTGGTGACAAAATGTTCCAAACACACCCCATGCACAGCTCCACCGGCAAAGGTGCCAGAAATGAGTTCTGTTGGTAGTTTTTACACTACCCCGGTAGGCAAGAGAAAGGCACTACAAAACTTGTTCTACCTGCTTTCTGGGCTGAGATGGAGAATAGCTGAATTTTGGACTCGGCTGCTGACAAAATGTTCCAAACACACCCCATGCACAACTCCACCGGGGAAGGTGCCAGAAACGAGTTCTGTTGGTAGTTTTTACACTACCCCGGTAGGCAGCTGAAAGGCACCACAAAACTTGTTCTACCTGCTTTCTGGGCTGAGATGGGGAATCGCTGAATTTTGGACTCGGCTGGTGACAAAATGTTCCAAACACACCCCATGCACAACTCCACCGGCAAAGGTGCCAGAAACGAGTTCTGTTGGTAGTTTTTACACTACCCCGGTAGGCAAGAGAAAGGCACCACAAAACTTGTTCTACCTGCTTTCTGGGCTGAGATGGAGAATATCTGAATTTTGGACTCGGCTGGTGACAAAATGTTCCAAACACACCCCATGCACAACTCCACCGGGGAAGGTGCCAGAAACGAGTTCTGTTGGTAGTTTTTACACTACCCCGGTAGGCAGCTGAAAGGCACCACAAAACTTGTTGTACCTGCTTTCTGGGCAGAGATGGGGAACGGCTGAATTTTGGACTCGGCTGGTGACAAAATGTTCCAAACACACCCCATGCACAACTCCACCGGGGAAGGTGCCAGAAACGAGTTCTGTTGGTAGTTTTTACACTACCCCGGTAGGCAGCTGAAAGGCACCACAAAACTTGTTCTACCTGCTTTCTGGGCTGAGATGGGGAACAGCTGAATTTTGGACTCGGCTGGTGACAAAATGTTCCAAACACACCCCATGCACAGCTCCACCGGCAAAGGTGCCAGAAACGAGTTCTGTTGGTAGTTTTTACAGTACCCCGGTAGGCAGCTGAAAGGCACCACAAAACTTGTTCTACCTGCTTTCTGGGCTGAGATGGGGAATCGCTGAATTTTGGACTCGGCTGGTGACAAAATGTTCCAAACACACCCCATGCACAGCTCCACCGGCAAAGGTGCCAGAAACGAGTTCTGTTGGTAGTTTTTACACTACCCCGGTAGGCAAGAGAAAGGCACTACAAAACTTGTTCTACCTGCTTTCTGGGCTGAGATGGAGAATAGCTGAATTTTGGACTCGGCTGCTGACAAAATGTTCCAAACACACCCCATGCACAACTCCACCGGGGAAGGTGCCAGAAACGAGTTCTGTTGGTAGTTTTTACACTACCCCGGTAGGCAGCTGAAAGGCACCAAAAAACTTGTTGTACCTGCTTTCTGGGCAGAGATGGGGAACGGCGGAATTTTGGACTCGGCTGGTGACAAAATGTTCCAAACACACCCCATGCACAACTCCACCGGGGAAGGTGCCAGAAACGAGTTCTGTTGGTAGTTTTTACACTACCCCGGTAGGCAGCTGAAAGGCACCACAAAACTTGTTCTACCTGCTTTCTGGGCTGAGATGGGGAACGGCTGAATTTTGGACTCGGCTGGTAACAAAATGTTCCAAACACACCCCATGCACAGCTCCACCGGGGAAGGTGCCCGAAACGAGTTCTGTTGGTAGTTTTTACACTACCCCGGTAGGCAGCTGAAAGGCACCACAAAAGTTTTGCTACCTGCTTTCTGGGCTGAGATGGGGAACAGCTGAATTTTGGACTCGGCTGCTGACAAAATGTTCCAAACACACCCCATGCACAACTCCACCGGGGAAGGTGCCAGAAACGAGTTCTGTTGGTAGTTTTTACAGTACCCCGGTAGGCAGCTGAAAGGCACCACAAAACTTGTTGTACCTGCTTTCTGGGCTTAGATGGGGAACAGCTGAATTTTGGACTCGGCTGGTGACAAAATGTTCCAAACACGCCCCATGCACAACTCCACCGAGGAAGGTGCCAGAAACGAGTTCTGTTGGTAGTTTTTACACTACCCCGGTAGGCAGCTGAAAGGCACCACAAAACTTTTTGTACCTGCTTTCTGGGCTGAGATGGAGAATCGCTGAATTTTGGACTCGGCTGGTAACAAAATGTTCCAAGCACATCCCATGCACAGCTCCACCGGGGAAGGTGCCAGAAACGAGTTCTGTTGGTAGTTTTTACAGTACCCCGGTAGGCAGCTCAAAGGCACCACAAAAGTTTTGCTACCTGCTTTCTGGGCTGAGATGGGGAACAGCTGAGTTTTGGACTCGGCTGGTGACAAAATGTTCCAAACACACCCCATGCACAACTCCACCGGCAAAGGTGCCAGAAACGAGTTCTGTTGGTAGTTTTTACACTACCCCGGTAGGCAGCTGAAAGGCACCACAAAACTTGTTCTACCTGCTTTCTGGGCTGAGATGGGGAACAGCTGAATTTTGGACTCGGCTGGTGACAAAATGTTCCAAACACACCCCATGCACAGCTCCACCGGCAAAGGTGCCAGAAACGAGTTCTGTTGGTAGTTTTTACACTACCCCGGTAGGCAGCTGAAAGGCACCACAAAACTTGTTCTACCTGCTTTCTGGGCTGAGATGGGGAATCGCTGAATTTTGGACTCGGCTGGTGACAAAATGTTCCAAACACACCCCATGCACAGCTCCACCGGCAAAGGTGCCAGAAACGAGTTCTGTTGGTAGTTTTTACACTACCCCGGTAGGCAAGAGAAAGGCACTACAAAACTTGTTCTACCTGCTTTCTGGGCTGAGATGGAGAATAGCTGAATTTTGGACTCGGCTGCTGACAAAATGTTCCAAACACACCCCATGCACAACTCCACCGGGGAAGGTGCCAGAAACGAGTTCTGTTGGTAGTTTTTACACTACCCCGGTAGGCAGCTGAAAGGCACCACAAAACTTGTTCTACCTGCTTTCTGGGCTGAGATGGGGAATCGCTGAATTTTGGACTCGGCTGGTGACAAAATGTTCCAAACACACCCCATGCACAGCTCCACCGGCAAAGGTGCCAGAAACGAGTTCTGTTGGTAGTTTTTACACTACCCCGGTAGGCAAGAGAAAGGCACCACAAAACTTGTTCTACCTGCTTTCTGGGCTGAGATGGAGAATAGCTGAATTTTGGACTCGGCTGGTGACAAAATGTTCCAAACACACCCCATGCACAACTCCACCGGGGAAGGTGCCAGAAACGAGTTCTGTTGGTAGTTTTTACAGTACCCCGGTAGGCAGCTGAAAGGCACCACAAAACTTGTTCTACCTGCTTTCTGGGCTGAGATGGGGAACGGCTGAATTTTGGACTCGGCTGGTAACAAAATGTTCCAAACACACCCCATGCACAGCTCCACCGGGGAAGGTGCCCGAAACGAGTTCTGTTGGTAGTTTTTACACTACCCCGGTAGGCAGCTGAAAGGCACCACAAAAGTTTTGCTACCTGCTTTCTGGGCTGAGATGGGGAACAGCTGAATTTTGGACTCGGCTGCTGACAAAATGTTCCAAACACACCCCATGCACAACTCCACCGGGGAAGGTGCCAGAAACGAGTTCTGTTGGTAGTTTTTACAGTACCCCGGTAGGCAGCTGAAAGGCACCACAAAACTTGTTCTACCTGCTTTCTGGGCTTAGATGGGGAACAGCTGAATTTTGGACTCGGCTGGTGACAAAATGTTCCAAACACGCCCCATGCACAGCTCCACCGGCAAAGGTGCCAGAAACGAGTTCTGTTGGTAGTTTTTACACTACCCCGGTAGGCAGCTGAAAGGCACCACAAAACTTGTTCTACCTGCTTTCTGGGCTGAGATGGGGAATCGCTGAATTTTGGACTCGGCTGCTGACAAAATGTTCCAAACACACCCCATGCACAGCTCCACCGGCAAAGGTGCCAGAAACGAGTTCTGTTGGTAGTTTTTACACTACCCCGGTAGGCAAGAGAAAGGCACTACAAAACTTGTTCTACCTGCTTTCTGGGCTGAGATGGAGAATAGCTGAATTTTGGACTCGGCTGCTGACAAAATGTTCCAAACACACCCCATGCACAACTCCACCGGGGAAGGTGCCAGAAACGAGTTCTGTTGGTAGTTTTTACACTACCCCGGTAGGCAGCTGAAAGGCACCACAAAACTTGTTCTACCTGCTTTCTGGGCTGAGATGGGGAATCGCTGAATTTTGGACTCGGCTGGTGACAAAATGTTCCAAACACACCCCATGCACAGCTCCACCGGCAAAGGTGCCAGAAACGAGTTCTGTTGGTAGTTTTTACACTACCCCGGTAGGCAAGAGAAAGGCACACAAAACTTGTTCTACCTGCTTTCTGGGCTGAGATGGAGAATAGCTGAATTTTGGACTCGGCTGGTGACAAAATGTTCCAAACACACCCCATGCACAACTCCACCGGGGAAGGTGCCAGAAACGAGTTCTGTTGGTAGTTTTTACACTACCCCGGTAGGCAGCTGAAAGGCACCAAAAAACTTGTTGTACCTGCTTTCTGGGCAGAGATGGGGAACGGCGGAATTTTGGACTCGGCTGGTGACAAAATGTTCCAAATACACCCCATGCACAACTCCACCGGGGAAGGTGCCAGAAACGAGTTCTGTTGGTAGTTTTTACAGTACCCCGGTAGGCAGCTGAAAGGCACCACAAAACTTGTTCTACCTGCTTTCTGGGCTGAGATGGGGAACGGCTGAATTTTGGACTCGGCTGGTAACAAAATGTTCCAAACACACCCCATGCACAGCTCCACCGGGGAAGGTGCCCGAAACGAGTTCTGTTGGTAGTTTTTACACTACCCCGGTAGGCAGCTGAAAGGCACCACAAAAGTTTTGCTACCTGCTTTCTGGGCTGAGATGGGGAACAGCTGAATTTTGGACTCGGCTGCTGACAAAATGTTCCAAACACACCCCAAGCACAACTCCACCGGGGAAGGTGCCAGAAACGAGTTCTGTTGGTAGTTTTTACAGTACCCCGGTAGGCAGCTGAAAGGCACCACAAAACTTGTTCTACCTGCTTTCTGGGCTTAGATGGGGAACAGCTGAATTTTGGACTCGGCTGGTGACAAAATGTTCCAAACACGCCCCATGCACAACTCCACCGAGGAAGGTGCCAGAAACGAGTTCTGTTGGTAGTTTTTACACTACCCCGGTAGGCAGCTGAAAGGCACCACAAAACTTTTTGTACCTGCTTTCTGGGCTGAGATGGGGAACGGCTGAATTTTGGACTCGGCTGGTGAAAAAATGTTCCAAGCACATCCCATGCACAGCTCCACCGGGGAAGGTGCCAGAAACGAGTTCTGTTGGTAGTTTTTACACTACCCCGGTAGGCAGCTCAAAGGCACCACAAAAGCTTTGCTACCTGCTTTCTGGGCTGAGATGGGGAACAGCTGAGTTTTGGACTCGGCTGCTGACAAAATGTTCCAAACACACCCCATGCACAACTCCACCGGGGAAGGTGCCCGAAACGAGTTCTGTTGGTAGTTTTTACACTACCCCGGTAGGCAGCTGAAAGGCACCACAAAAGTTTTGCTACCTGCTTTCTGGGCTGAGATGGGGAACAGCTGAATTTTGGACTCGGCTGCTGACAAAATGTTCCAAACACACCCCATGCACAACTCCACCGGGGAAGGTGCCAGAAAGGAGTTCTGTTGGTAGTTTTTACACTACCCCGGTAGGCAGCTGAAAGGCACCACAAAACTTGTTCTACCTGCTTTCTGGGCTTAGATGGGGAACAGCTGAATTTTGGACTCGGCTGGTGACAAAATGTTCCAAACACACCCCATGCACAACTCCACCGAGGAAGGTGCCAGAAACGAGTTCTGTTGGTAGTTTTTACACTACCCCGGTAGGCAGCTGAAAGGCACCACAAAACTTTTTGTACCTGCTTTCTGGGATGAGATGGAGAATCGCTGAATTTTGGACTCGGCTGGTAACAAAATGTTCCAAGCACATCCCATGCACAGCTCCACCGGGGAAGGTGCCAGAAACGAGTTCTGTTGGTAGTTTTTACACTACCCCGGTAGGCAGCTCAAAGGCACCACAAAAGTTTTGCTACCTGCTTTCTGGGCTGAGATGGGGAACAGCTGAGTTTTGGACTCGGCTGCTGACAAAATGTTCCAAACACACCCCATGCACAACTCCACCGGGGAAGGTGCCAGAAACGAGTTCTGTTGGTAGTTTTTACACTACCCCGGTAGGCAGCTGAAAGGCATTACAAAACTTGTTCTACCTGCTTTCTGGGCTGAGATGGGGAATCGCTGAATTTTGGACTCGGCTGCTGACAAAATGTTCCAAACACACCCCATGCACACCTTCACTGGCAAAGGTGCCAGAAACGAGTTCTGTTGGTAGTTTTTACAGTACCCCGGTAGGCAGCTGAAAGGAACCACAAAACTTGTTCTACCTGCTTTCTGGGCTTAGATGGGGAATCGCTGAATTTTGGACTCGGCTGGTGACAAAATGTTCCAAACACACCCCATGCACAACTCCACCGGGGAAGGTGCCAGAAACGAGTTCTGTTGGTAGTTTTTACACTACCCCGGTAGGCAGCTGAAAGGCACCACAAAACTTGTTGTACCTGCTTTCTGGGCTGAGATGGGGAACGGCTGAATTTTGGACTCGGCTGGTAACAATATGTTCCAAGCACATCCCATGCACAGCTCCACCGGGGAAGGTGCCAGAAACGAGTTCTGTTGGTAGTTTTTACACTACCCCGGTAGGCAGCTGAAAGGCACCACAAAAGTTTTGCTACCTGCTTTCTGGGCTGAGATGGGGAACAGCTGAGTTTTGGACTCGGCTGCTGACAAAATGTTCCAAACACACCCCATGCACAACTCCACCGGGGAAGGTGCCAGAAACGAGTTCTGTTGGTAGTTTTTACAGTACCCCGGTAGGCAGCTGAAAGGCACCACAAAACTTGTTCTACCTGCTTTCTGGGCTGAGATGGAGAATCGCTGAATTTTGGACTCGGCTGGTGACAAAATGTTCCAAACACACCCCATGCACAACTCCACCGGGGAAGGTGCCAGAAACGAGTTCTGTTGGTAGTTTTTACAGTAACCCGGTAGGCAGCTGAAAGGCACCACAAAACTTGTTCTACCTGATTCTGGGCTGAGATGGGGAACAGCTGAATTTTGGACTCGGCTGGTGACAAAATGTTCCAAACACACCCCATGCACAACTCCACCGGGGAAGGTGCCAGAAACGAGTTCTGTTGGTAGTTTTTACACTACCCCGGTAGGCAGCTGAAAGGCACCACAAAACTTGTTGTACCTGCTTTCTGGGCTGAGATGGGGAACGGCTGAATTTTGGACTCGGCTGGTAACAAAATGTTCCAAACACACCCCATGCACAGCTCCACCGGGGAAGGTGCCAGAAACGAGTTCTGTTGGTAGTTTTTACACTACCCCGGTAGGCAGCTGAAAGGCACCACAAAACTTGTTCTACCTGCTTTCTGGGCTGAGATGGGGAACAGCTGAGTTTTGGACTCGGCTGCTGACAAAATGTTCCAAACACACCCCATGCACAACTCCACCGGGGAAGGTGCCAGAAACGAGTTCTGTTGGTAGTTTTTACAGTACCCTGGTAGGCAGCTGAAAGGCACCACAAAACTTGTTCTACCTGCTTTCTGGGCTGAGATGGAGAATCGCTGAATTTTGTACTCGGCTGGTGACAAAATGTTCCAAACACACCCCATGCACAACTCCACCGGGGAAGGTGCCAGAAACGAGTTCTGTTGGTAGTTTTTACAGTACCCCGGTAGGCAAGAGAAAGGCACCACAAAACTTGTTCTACCTGCTTTCTGGGCTGAGATGGAGAATCGCTGAATTTTGGACTCGGCTGGTGACAAAATGTTCCAAACACACCCCATGCACAGCTCCACCGGCAAAGGTGCCAGAAACGAGTTCTGTTGGTAGTTTTTACACTACCCCGGTAGGCAGCTGAAAGGCACCACAAAAGTTTTTCTACCTGCTTTCTGGGCTGAGATGGGGAACAGCTGAGTTTTGGACTCGGCTGCTGACAAAATGTTCCAAACACACCCCATGCACAACTCCTCCGGGGAAGGTGCCAGAAACGAGTTCTGTTGGTAGTTTTTACAGTACCCCGGTAGGCAGCTGAAAGGCACCACAAAACTTGTTGTACCTGCTTTCTGGGCTGAGATGGGGAACAGCTGAATTTTGGACTCGGCTGGTGACAAAATGTTCCAAACACACCCCATGCACAGCTCCACCGGCAAAGGTGCCAGAAACGAGTTCTGTTGGTAGTTTTTACACTACCCCGGTAGGCAAGAGAAAGGCACTACAAAACTTGTTCTACCTGCTTTCTGGGCTGAGATGGAGAATAGTTGAATTTTGGACTCGGCTGCTGACAAAATGTTCCAAACACACCCCATGCACAACTCCACCGGGGAAGGTGCCAGAAACGAGTTCTGTTGGTAGTTTTTACAGTACCCCGGTAGGCAGCTGAAAGGCACCACAAAACTTGTTGTACCTGCTTTCTGGGCTGAGATGGGGAACGGCGGAATTTTGGACTCGGCTGGTGACAAAATGTTCCAAACACACCCCATGCACAACTCCACCGGCAAAGGTGCGAGAAACGAGTTCTGTTGGTAGTTTTTACACTACCCCGGTAGGCAGCTGAAAGGCACCACAAAACTTGTTCTACCTGCTTTCTGGGCTGAGATGGGGAATAGCTGAATTTTGGACTCGGCTGCTGACAAAATGTTCCAAACATACCCCATGCACAACTCCACCGGGGAAGGTGCCAGAAACGAGTTCTGTTGGTAGTTTTTACAGTACCCCGGTAGGCAGCTGAAAGGCACCACAAAACTTGTTGTACCTGCTTTCTGGGCTTAGATGGGGAACAGCTGAATTTTGGACTCGGCTGGTGACAAAATGTTCCAAACACGCCCCATGCACAACTCCACCGGGGAAGGTGCCAGAAACGAGTTCTGTTGGTAGTTTTTACACTACCCCGGTAGGCAGCTGAAAGGCACCACAAAACTTGTTGTACCTGCTTTCTGGGCTGAGATGGGGAACGGCTGAATTTTGGACTCGGCTGGTAACAAAATGTTCCAAGCACATCCCATGCACAACTCCTCCGGGGAAGGTGCCAGAAACGAGTTCTGTTGGTAGTTTTTACACTACCCCGGTAGGCAGCTGAAAGGCACCACAAAAGTTTTGCTACCTGCTTTCTGGGCTGAGATGGGGAACAGCTGAGTTTTGGACTCGGCTGCTGACAAAATGTTCCAAACACACCCCATGCACAACTCCACCGGGGAAGGTGCCAGAAACGAGTTCTGTTGGTAGTTTTTACACTACCCCGGTAGGCAGCTGAAAGGCACCACAAAACTTGTTCTACCTGCTTTCTGGGCTGAGATGGGGAATCGCTGAATTTTGGACTCGGCTGGTGACAAAATGTTCCAAACACACCCCATGCACAGCTCCACCGGCAAAGGTGCCAGAAACGAGTTCTGTTGGTAGTTTTTACACTACCCCGGTAGGCAAGAGAAAGGCACCACAAAACTTGTTCTACCTGCTTTCTGGGCTGAGATGGGGAACAGCTGAGTTTTGGACTCGGCTGCTGACAAAATGTTCCAAACACACCCCATGCACAACTCCACCGGGGAAGGTGCCAGAAACGAGTTCTGTTGGTAGTTTTTACAGTACCCTGGTAGGCAGCTGAAAGGCACCACAAAACTTGTTCTACCTGCTTTCTGGGCTGAGATGGAGAATCGCTGAATTTTGGACTCGGCTGCTGACAAAATGTTCCAAACACACCCCATGCACAACTCCACCGGGGAAGGTGCCAGAAACGAGTTCTGTTGGTAGTTTTTACACTACCCCGGTAGGCAGCTGAAAGGCACCACAAAACTTGTTCTACCTGCTTTCTGGGCTGAGATGGGGAACGGCTGAATTTTGGACTCGGCTGGTGACAAAATGTTCCAAACACACCCCATGCACAGCTCCACCGGCAAAGGTGCCAGAAACGAGTTCTTTTGGTAGTTTTTACAGTACCCCGGTAGGCAGCTGAAAGGCACCACAAAACTTGTTCTACCTGCTTTCTGGGCTTAGATGGGGAATCGCTGAATTTTGGACTCGGCTGGTGACAAAATGTTCCAAACACACCCCATGCACACCTCCACCGGCAAAGGTGCCAGAAACGAGTTCTGTTGGTAGTTTTTACAGTACCCCGGTAGGCAAGAGAAAGGCACTACAAAACTTGTTGTACCTGCTTTCTGGGCTGAGATGGAGAATAGCTGAATTTTGGACTCGGCTGCTGACAAAATGTTCCAAACACACCCCATGCACAACTCCACCGGGGAAGGTGCCAGAAACGAGTTCTGTTGGTAGTTTTTACACTACCCCGGTAGGCAGCTGAAAGGCACCAAAAAACTTGTTCTACCTGCTTTCTGGGCTGAGAGGAGAATCGCTGAATTTTGGACTCGGCTGCTGACAAAATGTTCCAAACACACCCCATGCACAACTCCACCGGGGAAGGTGCCAGAAACGAGTTCTGTTGGTAGTTTTTACAGTACCCCGGTAGGCAGCTGAAAGGCACCACAAAACTTGTTCTACCTGCTTTCTGGGCTGAGATGGGGAACGGCTGAATTTTGGACTCGGCTGGTAACAAAATGTTCCAAACACACCCCATGCACAGCTCCACCGGGGAAGGTGCCCGAAACGAGTTCTGTTGGTAGTTTTTACACTACCCCGGTAGGCAGCTGAAAGGCACCACAAAAGTTTTGCTACCTGCTTTCTGGGCTGAGATGGGGAACAGCTGAGTTTTGGACTCGGCTGCTGACAAAATGTTCCAAACACACCCCATGCACAACTCCACCGGGGAAGGTGCCAGAAACGAGTTCTGTTGGTAGTTTTTACAGTACCCCGGTAGGCAGCTGAAAGGCACCACAAAACTTGTTCTACCTGCTTTCTGGGCTGAGATGGAGAATCGCTGAATTTTGGACTCGGCTGGTGACAAAATGTTCCAAACACACCCCATGCACAACTCCACCGGGGAAGGTGCCAGAAACGAGTTCTGTTGGTAGTTTTTACAGTAACCCGGTAGGCAGCTGAAAGGCACCACAAAACTTGTTCTACCTGATTCTGGGCTGAGATGGGGAACAGCTGAATTTTGGACTCGGCTGGTGACAAAATGTTCCAAACACACCCCATGCACAACTCCACCGGGGAAGGTGCCAGAAACGAGTTCTGTTGGTAGTTTTTACACTACCCCGGTAGGCAGCTGAAAGGCACCACAAAACTTGTTGTACCTGCTTTCTGGGCTGAGATGGGGAACGGCTGAATTTTGGACTCGGCTGGTAACAAAATGTTCCAAACACACCCCATGCACAGCTCCACCGGGGAAGGTGCCAGAAACGAGTTCTGTTGGTAGTTTTTACACTACCCCGGTAGGCAGCTGAAAGGCACCACAAAAGTTTTGCTACCTGCTTTCTGGGCTGAGATGGGGAACAGCTGAGTTTTGGACTCGGCTGCTGACAAAATGTTCCAAACACACCCCATGCACAACTCCACCGGGGAAGGTGCCAGAAACGAGTTCTGTTGGTAGTTTTTACAGTACCCTGGTAGGCAGCTGAAAGGCACCACAAAACTTGTTCTACCTGCTTTCTGGGCTGAGATGGAGAATCGCTGAATTTTGTACTCGGCTGGTGACAAAATGTTCCAAACACACCCCATGCACAACTCCACCGGGGAAGGTGCCAGAAACGAGTTCTGTTGGTAGTTTTTACAGTACCCCGGTAGGCAAGAGAAAGGCACCACAAAACTTGTTCTACCTGCTTTCTGGGCTGAGATGGGGAATCGCTGAATTTTGGACTCGGCTGGTGACAAAATGTTCCAAACACACCCCATGCACAGCTCCACCGGCAAAGGTGCCAGAAACGAGTTCTGTTGGTAGTTTTTACACTACCCCGGTAGGCAGCTGAAAGGCACCACAAAAGTTTTTCTACCTGCTTTCTGGGCTGAGATGGGGAACAGCTGAGTTTTGGACTCGGCTGCTGACAAAATGTTCCAAACACACCCCATGCACAACTCCTCCGGGGAAGGTGCCAGAAACGAGTTCTGTTGGTAGTTTTTACAGTACCCCGGTAGGCAGCTGAAAGGCACCACAAAACTTGTTGTACCTGCTTTCTGGGCTGAGATGGGGAACAGCTGAATTTTGGACTCGGCTGGTGACAAAATGTTCCAAACACACCCCATGCACAGCTCCACCGGCAAAGGTGCCAGAAACGAGTTCTGTTGGTAGTTTTTACACTACCCCGGTAGGCAAGAGAAAGGCACTACAAAACTTGTTCTACCTGCTTTCTGGGCTGAGATGGAGAATAGTTGAATTTTGGACTCGGCTGCTGACAAAATGTTCCAAACACACCCCATGCACAACTCCACCGGGGAAGGTGCCAGAAACGAGTTCTGTTGGTAGTTTTTACAGTACCCCGGTAGGCAGCTGAAAGGCACCACAAAACTTGTTGTACCTGCTTTCTGGGCAGAGATGGGGAACGGCGGAATTTTGGACTCGGCTGGTGACAAAATGTTCCAAACACACCCCATGCACAACTCCACCGGGGAAGGTGCCAGAAACGAGTTCTGTTGGTAGTTTTTACAGTACCCCGGTAGGCAGCTGAAAGGCACCACAAAACTTGTTGTACCTGCTTTCTGGGCTGAGATGGGGAACGGCTGAATTTTGGACTCGGCTGGTAACAAAATGTTCCAAACACACCCCATGCACACCTCCACCGAGGAAGGTGCCAGAAACGCGTTCTGTTGGTAGTTTTTACACTACCCCGGTAGGCAGCTGAAAGGCACCACAAAACTTGTTGTACCTGCTTTCTGGGCTGAGATGGGGATCAGCTGAATTTTGGACTCGGCTGGTGACAAAATGTTCCAAACACACCCCATGCACAGCTCCACCGGCAAAGGTGCCAGAAACGAGTTCTGTTGGTAGTTTTTACACTACCCCGGTAGGCAGCTGAAAGGCACCACAAAAGTTTTTCTACCTGCTTTCTGGGCTGAGATGGGGAACAGCTGAGTTTTGGACTCGGCTGCTGACAAAATGTTCCAAACACACCCCATGCACAACTCCTCCGGTGAAGGTGCCAGAAACGAGTTCTGTTGGTAGTTTTTACAGTACCCCGGTAGGCAGCTGAAAGGCACCACAAAACTTGTTCTACCTGCTTTCTGGGCTGAGATGGGGAATCGCTGAATTTTGGACTCGGCTGCTGACAAAATGTTCCAAACACACCCCATGCACAACTCCACCGGGGAAGGTGCCAGAAACGAGTTCTGTTGGTAGTTTTTACACTACCCCGGTAGGCAAGAGAAAGGCACCACAAAACTTGTTGTACCTGCTTTCTGGGCTGAGATGGGGAACGGCTGAATTTTGGACTCGGCTGGTGACAAAATGTTCCAAACACACCCCATGCACACCTCCACCGGGGAAGGTGCCAGAAACGAGTTCTGTTGGTAGTTTTTACAGTACCCCGGCAGGCAGCTGAAAGGCACCACAAAACTTGTTCTACCTGCTTTCTGGGCTGAGATGGAGAATCGCTGAATTTTGGACTCGGCTGGTGAAAAAATGTTCCAAACACACCCCATGCACAACTCCACCGGGAAAGGTGCCAGAAACGAGTTCTGTTGGTAGTTTTTACAGTACCCCGGTAGGCAGCTGAAAGGCACCACAAAACTTGTTCTACCTGCTTTCTGGGCTGAGATGGGGATCAGCTGAATTTTGGACTCGGCTGGTGACAAAATGTTCCAAACACACCCCATGCACAACTCCACCGGGGAAGGTGCCAGAAACGAGTTCTGTTGGTAGTTTTTACACTACCCCGGTAGGCAGCTGAAAGGCACCACAAAAGTTTTTCTACCTGCTTTCTGGGCTGAGATGGGGAACAGCTGAATTTTGGACTCGGCTGGTAACAAAATGTTCCAAACACACCCCATGCACACCTCCACCGGGGAAGGTGCCAGAAACGAGTTCTGTTGGTAGTTTTTACACTACCCCGGTAGGCAGCTGAAAAGCACCACAAAAGTTTTGCTACCTGCTTTCTGGGCTGAGATGGGGAACAGCTGAGTTTTGGACTCGGCTGGTGAAAAAATGTTCCAAACACACCCCATGCACACCTCCACCGGGGAAGGTGCCAGAAACGAGTTCTGTTGGTAGTTTTTACAGTACCCTGGTAGGCAAGAGAAAGGCACCACAAAAGTTTTGCTACCTGCTTTCTGGGCTGAGATGGGGAATCGCTGAATTTTGGACTCGGCTGGTGACAAAATGTTCCAAACACACCCCATGCACAGCTCCACCGGCAAAGGTGCCAGAAACGAGTTCTGTTGGTAGTTTTTACACTACCCCGGTAGGCAGCTGAAAGGCACCACAAAACTTGTTGTACCTGCTTTCTGGGCTGAGATGGGGAAGCGCTGAATTTTGGACTCGGCTGCTGACAAAATGTTCCAAACACACCCCATGCACAACTCCACCGGGGAAGGTGCCAGAAACGAGTTCTGTTGGTAGTTTTTACAGTACCCCGGTAGGCAGCTGAAAGGCACCACAAAACTTGTTCTACCTGCTTTCTGGGCTGAGATGGGGAAGCGCTGAATTTTGGACTCGGCTGGTAACAATATGTTCCAAACACACCCCATGCACAGCTCCACCGGGGAAGGTGCCAGAAACGAGTTCTGTTGGTAGTTTTTACACTACCCCGGTAGGCAGCTGAAAGGCACCACAAAAGTTTTGCTACCTGCTTTCTGGGCTGAGATGGGGAACAGCTGAATTTTGGACTCGGCTGGTGACAAAATGTTCCAAACACACCCCATGCACAGCTCCACCGGCAAAGGTGCCAGAAACGAGTTCTGTTGGTAGTTTTTACACTACCCCGGTAGGCAAGAGAAAGGCACCACAAAACTTGTTGTACCTGCTTTCTGGGCTGAGATGGAGAATCGCTGAATTTTGGACTCGGCTGGTGAAAAAATGTTCCAAACACACCCCATGCACAACTCCACCGGGGAAGGTGCCAGAAACGAGTTCTGTTGGTAGTTTTTACAGTACCCCGGTAGGCAGCTGAAAGGCACCACAAAACTTGTTGTACCTGCTTTCTGGGCAGAGATGGGGAACGGCGGAATTTTGGACTCGGCTGGTGACAAAATGTTCCAAACACACCCCATGCACAACTCCACCGGGGAAGGTGCCAGAAACGAGTTCTGTTGGTAGTTTTTACAGTACCCCGGTAGGCAGCTGAAAGGCACCACAAAACTTGTTGTACCTGCTTTCTGGGCTGAGATGGGGAACGGCTGAATTTTGGACTCGGCTGGTAACAAAATGTTCCAAACACACCCCATGCACACCTCCACCGAGGAAGGTGCCAGAAACGCGTTCTGTTGGTAGTTTTTACACTACCCCGGTAGGCAGCTGAAAGGCACCACAAAACTTGTTGTACCTGCTTTCTGGGCTGAGATGGGGATCAGCTGAATTTTGGACTCGGCTGGTGACAAAATGTTCCAAACACACCCCATGCACAGCTCCACCGGCAAAGGTGCCAGAAACGAGTTCTGTTGGTAGTTTTTACACTACCCCGGTAGGCAGCTGAAAGGCACCACAAAAGTTTTTCTACCTGCTTTCTGGGCTGAGATGGGGAACAGCTGAGTTTTGGACTCGGCTGCTGACAAAATGTTCCAAACACACCCCATGCACAACTCCTCCGGTGAAGGTGCCAGAAACGAGTTCTGTTGGTAGTTTTTACAGTACCCCGGTAGGCAGCTGAAAGGCACCACAAAACTTGTTCTACCTGCTTTCTGGGCTGAGATGGGGAATCGCTGAATTTTGGACTCGGCTGCTGACAAAATGTTCCAAACACACCCCATGCACAACTCCACCGGGGAAGGTGCCAGAAACGAGTTCTGTTGGTAGTTTTTACACTACCCCGGTAGGCAAGAGAAAGGCACCACAAAACTTGTTGTACCTGCTTTCTGGGCTGAGATGGGGAACGGCTGAATTTTGGACTCGGCTGGTGACAAAATGTTCCAAACACACCCCATGCACAACTCCACCGGGGAAGGTGCCAGAAACGAGTTCTGTTGGTAGTTTTTACAGTACCCCGGTAGGCAGCTGAAAGGCACCACAAAACTTGTTCTACCTGCTTTCTGGGCTGAGATGGAGAATCGCTGAATTTTGGACTCGGCTGGTGAAAAAATGTTCCAAACACACCCCATGCACAACTCCACCGGGAAAGGTGCCAGAAACGAGTTCTGTTGGTAGTTTTTACAGTACCCCGGTAGGCAGCTGAAAGGCACCACAAAACTTGTTCTACCTGCTTTCTGGGCTGAGATGGGGATCAGCTGAATTTTGGACTCGGCTGGTGACAAAATGTTCCAAACACACCCCATGCACAACTCCACCGGGGAAGGTGCCAGAAACGAGTTCTGTTGGTAGTTTTTACACTACCCCGGTAGGCAGCTGAAAGGCACCACAAAAGTTTTTCTACCTGCTTTCTGGGCTGAGATGGGGAACAGCTGAATTTTGGACTCGGCTGGTAACAAAATGTTCCAAACACACCCCATGCACACCTCCACCGGGGAAGGTGCCAGAAACGAGTTCTGTTGGTAGTTTTTACACTACCCCGGTAGGCAGCTGAAAAGCACCACAAAAGTTTTGCTACCTGCTTTCTGGGCTGAGATGGGGAACAGCTGAGTTTTGGACTCGGCTGGTGAAAAAATGTTCCAAACACACCCCATGCACACCTCCACCGGGGAAGGTGCCAGAAACGAGTTCTGTTGGTAGTTTTTACAGTACCCTGGTAGGCAAGAGAAAGGCACCACAAAAGTTTTGCTACCTGCTTTCTGGGCTGAGATGGGGAATCGCTGAATTTTGGACTCGGCTGGTGACAAAATGTTCCAAACACACCCCATGCACAGCTCCACCGGCAAAGGTGCCAGAAACGAGTTCTGTTGGTAGTTTTTACACTACCCCGGTAGGCAGCTGAAAGGCACCACAAAACTTGTTGTACCTGCTTTCTGGGCTGAGATGGGGAAGCGCTGAATTTTGGACTCGGCTGCTGACAAAATGTTCCAAACACACCCCATGCACAACTCCACCGGGGAAGGTGCCAGAAACGAGTTCTGTTGGTAGTTTTTACAGTACCCCGGTAGGCAGCTGAAAGGCACCACAAAACTTGTTCTACCTGCTTTCTGGGCTGAGATGGGGAAGCGCTGAATTTTGGACTCGGCTGGTAACAATATGTTCCAAACACACCCCATGCACAGCTCCACCGGGGAAGGTGCCAGAAACGAGTTCTGTTGGTAGTTTTTACACTACCCCGGTAGGCAGCTGAAAGGCACCACAAAAGTTTTGCTACCTGCTTTCTGGGCTGAGATGGGGAACAGCTGAGTTTTGGACTCGGCTGCTGACAAAATGTTCCAAACACACCCCATGCACAACTCCACCGGGGAAGGTGCCAGAAACGAGTTCTGTTGGTAGTTTTTACAGTACCCTGGTAGGCAGCTGAAAGGCACCACAAAACTTGTTCTACCTGCTTTCTGGGCTGAGAGGAGAATCCCTGAATTTTGGACTCGGCTGCTGAAAAAATGTTCCAAACACACCCCATGCACAGCTCCACCGGGGAAGGTGCCAGAAACGAGTTCTGTTGGTAGTTTTTACACTACCCCGGTAGGCAGCTGAAAGGCACCACAAAACTTGTTCTACCTGCTTTCTGGGCTGAGATGGGGAACGGCTGAATTTTGGACTCGGCTGGTGACAAAATGTTCCAAACACACCCCATGCACAACTCCACCGGGGAAGGTGCCAGAAAGGAGTTCTGTTGGTAGTTTTTACACTACCCCGGTAGGCAGCTGAAAGGCACCACAAAACTTGTTCTACCTGCTTTCTGGGCTGAGATGGGGAATAGCTGAATTTTGGACTCGGCTGGTAACAAAATGTTCCAAACACACCCCATGCACAGCTCCACCGGGGAAGGTGCCAGAAACGAGTTCTGTTGGTAGTTTTTACACTACCCCGGTAGGCAGCTGAAAGGCACCACAAAAGTTTTTCTACCTGCTTTCTGGGCTGAGATGGGGAAGAGCTGAGTTTTGGACTCGGCTGCTGACAAAATGTTCCAAACACACCCCATGCACAGCTCCACCGGGGAAGGTGCCAGAAACGAGTTCTGTTGGTAGTTTTTACACTACCCCGGTAGGCAGCTGAAAGGCACCACAAAAGTTTTTCTACCTGCTTTCTGGGCTGAGATGGGGAATCGCTGAATTTTGGACTCGGCTGCTGACAAAATGTTCCAAACACACCCCATGAACAACTCCACCGGGGAAGGTGCCAGAAACGAGTTCTGTTGGTAGTTTTTACAGTACCCCGGTAGGCAGCTGAAAGGCACCAAAAAACTTGTTGTACCTGCTTTCTGGGCAGAGATGGGGAACGGCTGAATTTTGGACTCGGCTGGTGAAAAAATGTTCCAAACACACCCCATGCACAACTCCACCGGGGAAGGTGCCAGAAACGAGTTCTGTTGGTAGTTTTTACAGTACCCCGGTAGGCAGCTGAAAGGCACCACAAAACTTGTTGTACCTGCTTTCTGGGCTGAGATGGGGAACGGCTGAATTTTGGACTCGGCTGGTAACAAAATGTTCCAAACACACCCCATGCACAGCTCCACCGGGGAAGGTGCCAGAAACGAGTTCTGTTGGTAGTTTTTACACTACCCCGGTAGGCAGCTGAAAGGCACCACAAAAGTTTTGCTACCTGCTTTCTGGGCTGAGATGGGGAACAGCTGAGTTTTGGACTCGGCTGCTGACAAAATGTTCCAAACACACCCCATGCACAACTCCACCGGGGAAGGTGCCAGAAACGAGTTCTGTTGGTAGTTTTTACAGTACCCTGGTAGGCAGCTGAAAGGCACCACAAAACTTGTTCTACCTGCTTTCTGGGCTGAGAGGAGAATCCCTGAATTTTGGACTCGGCTGCTGAAAAAATGTTCCAAACACACCCCATGCACAGCTCCACCGGGGAAGGTGCCAGAAACGAGTTCTGTTGGTAGTTTTTACACTACCCCGGTAGGCAGCTGAAAGGCATTACAAAACTTGTTCTACCTGCTTTCTGGGCTGAGATGGGGAATCGCTGAATTTTGGACTCGGCTGGTGACAAAATGTTCCAAACACACCCCATGCACACCTTCACTGGCAAAGGTGCCAGAAACGAGTTCTGTTGGTAGTTTTTACAGTACCCCGGTAGGCAGCTGAAAGGCACCACAAAACTTGTTCTACCCGCTTTCTGGGCTGAGATGGGGAATCGCTGAATTTTGGACTCGGCTGGTGAAAAAATGTTCCAAACACACCCCATGCACAACTCCACCGGGGAAGGTGCCAGAAACGAGTTCTGTTGGTAGTTTTTACAGTACCCCGGTAGGCAGCTGAAAGGCACCACAAAACTTGTTGTACCTGCTTTCTGGGCAGAGATGGGGAACGGCGGAATTTTGGACTCGGCTGGTGACAAAATGTTCCAAACACACCCCATGCACAACTCCACCGGGGAAGGTGCCAGAAACGAGTTCTGTTGGTAGTTTTTACAGTACCCCGGTAGGCAGCTGAAAGGCACCACAAAACTTGTTGTACCTGCTTTCTGGGCTGAGATGGGGAACGGCTGAATTTTGGACTCGGCTGGTAACAAAATGTTCCAAACACACCCCATGCACACCTCCACCGAGGAAGGTGCCAGAAACGCGTTCTGTTGGTAGTTTTTACACTACCCCGGTAGGCAGCTGAAAGGCACCACAAAACTTGTTGTACCTGCTTTCTGGGCTGAGATGGGGATCAGCTGAATTTTGGACTCGGCTGGTGACAAAATGTTCCAAACACACCCCATGCACAGCTCCACCGGCAAAGGTGCCAGAAACGAGTTCTGTTGGTAGTTTTTACACTACCCCGGTAGGCAGCTGAAAGGCACCACAAAAGTTTTTCTACCTGCTTTCTGGGCTGAGATGGGGAACAGCTGAGTTTTGGACTCGGCTGCTGACAAAATGTTCCAAACACACCCCATGCACAACTCCTCCGGTGAAGGTGCCAGAAACGAGTTCTGTTGGTAGTTTTTACAGTACCCCGGTAGGCAGCTGAAAGGCACCACAAAACTTGTTCTACCTGCTTTCTGGGCTGAGATGGGGAATCGCTGAATTTTGGACTCGGCTGCTGACAAAATGTTCCAAACACACCCCATGCACAACTCCACCGGGGAAGGTGCCAGAAACGAGTTCTGTTGGTAGTTTTTACACTACCCCGGTAGGCAAGAGAAAGGCACCACAAAACTTGTTGTACCTGCTTTCTGGGCTGAGATGGGGAACGGCTGAATTTTGGACTCGGCTGGTGACAAAATGTTCCAAACACACCCCATGCACACCTCCACCGGGGAAGGTGCCAGAAACGAGTTCTGTTGGTAGTTTTTACAGTACCCCGGTAGGCAGCTGAAAGGCACCACAAAACTTGTTCTACCTGCTTTCTGGGCTGAGATGGAGAATCGCTGAATTTTGGACTCGGCTGGTGAAAAAATGTTCCAAACACACCCCATGCACAACTCCACCGGGAAAGGTGCCAGAAACGAGTTCTGTTGGTAGTTTTTACAGTACCCCGGTAGGCAGCTGAAAGGCACCACAAAACTTGTTCTACCTGCTTTCTGGGCTGAGATGGGGATCAGCTGAATTTTGGACTCGGCTGGTGACAAAATGTTCCAAACACACCCCATGCACAACTCCACCGGGGAAGGTGCCAGAAACGAGTTCTGTTGGTAGTTTTTACACTACCCCGGTAGGCAGCTGAAAGGCACCACAAAAGTTTTTCTACCTGCTTTCTGGGCTGAGATGGGGAACAGCTGAATTTTGGACTCGGCTGGTAACAAAATGTTCCAAACACACCCCATGCACACCTCCACCGGGGAAGGTGCCAGAAACGAGTTCTGTTGGTAGTTTTTACACTACCCCGGTAGGCAGCTGAAAAGCACCACAAAAGTTTTGCTACCTGCTTTCTGGGCTGAGATGGGGAACAGCTGAGTTTTGGACTCGGCTGGTGAAAAAATGTTCCAAACACACCCCATGCACACCTCCACCGGGGAAGGTGCCAGAAACGAGTTCTGTTGGTAGTTTTTACAGTACCCTGGTAGGCAAGAGAAAGGCACCACAAAAGTTTTGCTACCTGCTTTCTGGGCTGAGATGGGGAATCGCTGAATTTTGGACTCGGCTGCTGACAAAATGTTCCAAACACACCCCATGCACAGCTCCACCGGCAAAGGTGCCAGAAACGAGTTCTGTTGGTAGTTTTTACACTACCCCGGTAGGCAGCTGAAAGGCACCACAAAACTTGTTGTACCTGCTTTCTGGGCTGAGATGGGGAAGCGCTGAATTTTGGACTCGGCTGCTGACAAAATGTTCCAAACACACCCCATGCACAACTCCACCGGGGAAGGTGCCAGAAACGAGTTCTGTTGGTAGTTTTTACAGTACCCCGGTAGGCAGCTGAAAGGCACCACAAAACTTGTTCTACCTGCTTTCTGGGCTGAGATGGGGAAGCGCTGAATTTTGGACTCGGCTGGTAACAATATGTTCCAAACACACCCCATGCACAGCTCCACCGGGGAAGGTGCCAGAAACGAGTTCTGTTGGTAGTTTTTACACTACCCCGGTAGGCAGCTGAAAGGCACCACAAAAGTTTTGCTACCTGCTTTCTGGGCTGAGATGGGGAACAGCTGAGTTTTGGACTCGGCTGCTGACAAAATGTTCCAAACACACCCCATGCACAACTCCACCGGGGAAGGTGCCAGAAACGAGTTCTGTTGGTAGTTTTTACAGTACCCTGGTAGGCAGCTGAAAGGCACCACAAAACTTGTTCTACCTGCTTTCTGGGCTGAGAGGAGAATCCCTGAATTTTGGACTCGGCTGCTGAAAAAATGTTCCAAACACACCCCATGCACAGCTCCACCGGGGAAGGTGCCAGAAACGAGTTCTGTTGGTAGTTTTTACACTACCCCGGTAGGCAGCTGAAAGGCACCACAAAACTTGTTCTACCTGCTTTCTGGGCTGAGATGGGGAACGGCTGAATTTTGGACTCGGCTGGTGACAAAATGTTCCAAACACACCCCATGCACAACTCCACCGGGGAAGGTGCCAGAAAGGAGTTCTGTTGGTAGTTTTTACACTACCCCGGTAGGCAGCTGAAAGGCACCACAAAACTTGTTCTACCTGCTTTCTGGGCTGAGATGGGGAATAGCTGAATTTTGGACTCGGCTGGTAACAAAATGTTCCAAACACACCCCATGCACAGCTCCACCGGGGAAGGTGCCAGAAACGAGTTCTGTTGGTAGTTTTTACACTACCCCGGTAGGCAGCTGAAAGGCACCACAAAAGTTTTTCTACCTGCTTTCTGGGCTGAGATGGGGAAGAGCTGAGTTTTGGACTCGGCTGCTGACAAAATGTTCCAAACACACCCCATGCACAGCTCCACCGGGGAAGGTGCCAGAAACGAGTTCTGTTGGTAGTTTTTACACTACCCCGGTAGGCAGCTGAAAGGCACCACAAAAGTTTTTCTACCTGCTTTCTGGGCTGAGATGGGGAATCGCTGAATTTTGGACTCGGCTGCTGACAAAATGTTCCAAACACACCCCATGAACAACTCCACCGGGGAAGGTGCCAGAAACGAGTTCTGTTGGTAGTTTTTACAGTACCCCGGTAGGCAGCTGAAAGGCACCAAAAAACTTGTTGTACCTGCTTTCTGGGCAGAGATGGGGAACGGCTGAATTTTGGACTCGGCTGGTGAAAAAATGTTCCAAACACACCCCATGCACAACTCCACCGGGGAAGGTGCCAGAAACGAGTTCTGTTGGTAGTTTTTACAGTACCCCGGTAGGCAGCTGAAAGGCACCACAAAACTTGTTGTACCTGCTTTCTGGGCTGAGATGGGGAACGGCTGAATTTTGGACTCGGCTGGTAACAAAATGTTCCAAACACACCCCATGCACAGCTCCACCGGGGAAGGTGCCAGAAACGAGTTCTGTTGGTAGTTTTTACACTACCCCGGTAGGCAGCTGAAAGGCACCACAAAAGTTTTGCTACCTGCTTTCTGGGCTGAGATGGGGAACAGCTGAGTTTTGGACTCGGCTGCTGACAAAATGTTCCAAACACACCCCATGCACAACTCCACCGGGGAAGGTGCCAGAAACGAGTTCTGTTGGTAGTTTTTACAGTACCCTGGTAGGCAGCTGAAAGGCACCACAAAACTTGTTCTACCTGCTTTCTGGGCTGAGAGGAGAATCCCTGAATTTTGGACTCGGCTGCTGAAAAAATGTTCCAAACACACCCCATGCACAGCTCCACCGGGGAAGGTGCCAGAAACGAGTTCTGTTGGTAGTTTTTACACTACCCCGGTAGGCAGCTGAAAGGCATTACAAAACTTGTTCTACCTGCTTTCTGGGCTGAGATGGGGAATCGCTGAATTTTGGACTCGGCTGGTGACAAAATGTTCCAAACACACCCCATGCACACCTTCACTGGCAAAGGTGCCAGAAACGAGTTCTGTTGGTAGTTTTTACAGTACCCCGGTAGGCAGCTGAAAGGCACCACAAAACTTGTTCTACCCGCTTTCTGGGCTGAGATGGGGAATCGCTGAATTTTGGACTCGGCTGCTGACAAAATGTTCCAAACACACCCCATGCACAGCTCCACCGGGGAAGGTGCCAGAAACGAGTTCTGTTGGTAGTTTTTACACTACCCCGGTAGGCAGCTGAAAGGCACCACAAAAGTTTTGCTACCTGCTTTCTGGGCTGAGATGGGGAACGGCTGAATTTTGGACTCGGCTGGTAACAAAATGTTCCAAACACACCCCATGCACAACTCCACCGGGGAAGGTGCCAGAAACGAGTTCTGTTGGTAGTTTTTACAGTACCCTGGTAGGCAAGAGAAAGGCACCACAAAACTTGTTCTACCTGCTTTCTGGGCTGAGATGGAGAATCGCTGAATTTTGGACTCGGCTGGTGACAAAATGTTCCAAACACACCCCATGCACAACTCCACCGGGGAAGGTGCCAGAAACGAGTTCTGTTGGTAGTTTTTACACTACCCCGGTAGGCAGCTGAAAGGCACCACAAAACTTGTTCTACCTGCTTTCTGGGCTGAGATGGGGAATAGCTGAATTTTGGACTCGGCTGGTAACAAAATGTTCCAAACACACCCCATGCACAGCTCCACCGGGGAAGGTGCCAGAAACGAGTTCTGTTGGTAGTTTTTACACTACCCCGGTAGGCAGCTGAAAGGCACCACAAAAGTTTTTCTACCTGCTTTCTGGGCTGAGATGGGGAAGAGCTGAGTTTTGGACTCGGCTGCTGACAAAATGTTCCAAACACACCCCATGCACAGCTCCACCGGGGAAGGTGCCAGAAACGAGTTCTGTTGGTAGTTTTTACACTACCCCGGTAGGCAGCTGAAAGGCACCACAAAAGTTTTGCTACCTGCTTTCTGGGCTGAGATGGGGAACGGCTGAATTTTGGACTCGGCTGGTAACAAAATGTTCCAAACACACCCCATGCACAACTCCACCGGGGAAGGTGCCAGAAACGAGTTCTGTTGGTAGTTTTTACAGTACCCTGGTAGGCAAGAGAAAGGCACCACAAAACTTGTTCTACCTGCTTTCTGGGCTGAGAGGAGAATCGCTGAATTTTGGACTCGGCTGGTGACAAAATGTTCCAAACACACCCCATGCACAACTCCACCGGCAAAGGTGCCAGAAACGAGTTCTGTTGGTAGTTTTTACACTACCCCGGTAGGCAGCTGAAAGGCACCACAAAAGTTTTTCTACCTGCTTTCTGGGCTGAGATGGGGAATCGCTGAATTTTGGACTCGGCTGCTGACAAAATGTTCCAAACACACCCCATGAACAACTCCACCGGGGAAGGTGCCAGAAACGAGTTCTGTTGGTAGTTTTTACAGTACCCCGGTAGGCAGCTGAAAGGCACCAAAAAACTTGTTGTACCTGCTTTCTGGGCAGAGATGGGGAACGGCTGAATTTTGGACTCGGCTGGTGAAAAAATGTTCCAAACACACCCCATGCACAACTCCACCGGGGAAGGTGCCAGAAACGAGTTCTGTTGGTAGTTTTTACAGTACCCCGGTAGGCAGCTGAAAGGCACCACAAAACTTGTTGTACCTGCTTTCTGGGCTGATATGGGGAACGGCTGAATTTTGGACTCGGCTGGTAACAAAATGTTCCAAACACACCCCATGCACAGCTCCACCGGGGAAGGTGCCAGAAACGAGTTCTGTTGGTAGTTTTTACACTACCCCGGTAGGCAGCTGAAAGGCACCACAAAAGTTTTGCTACCTGCTTTCTGGGCTGAGATGGGGAACAGCTGAGTTTTGGACTCGGCTGCTGACAAAATGTTCCAAACACACCCCATGCACAACTCCACCGGGGAAGGTGCCAGAAACGAGTTCTGTTGGTAGTTTTTACAGTACCCTGGTAGGCAGCTGAAAGGCACCACAAAACTTGTTCTACCTGCTTTCTGGGCTGAGAGGAGAATCCCTGAATTTTGGACTCGGCTGCTGAAAAAATGTTCCAAACACACCCCATGCACAGCTCCACCGGGGAAGGTGCCAGAAACGAGTTCTGTTGGTAGTTTTTACACTACCCCGGTAGGCAGCTGAAAGGCATTACAAAACTTGTTCTACCTGCTTTCTGGGCTGAGATGGGGAATCGCTGAATTTTGGACTCGGCTGGTGACAAAATGTTCCAAACACACCCCATGCACACCTTCACTGGCAAAGGTGCCAGAAACGAGTTCTGTTGGTAGTTTTTACAGTACCCCGGTAGGCAGCTGAAAGGCACCACAAAACTTGTTCTACCCGCTTTCTGGGCTGAGATGGGGAATCGCTGAATTTTGGACTCGGCTGCTGACAAAATGTTCCAAACACACCCCATGCACAGCTCCACCGGGGAAGGTGCCAGAAACGAGTTCTGTTGGTAGTTTTTACACTACCCCGGTAGGCAGCTGAAAGGCACCACAAAAGTTTTGCTACCTGCTTTCTGGGCTGAGATGGGGAACGGCTGAATTTTGGACTCGGCTGGTAACAAAATGTTCCAAACACACCCCATGCACAACTCCACCGGGGAAGGTGCCAGAAACGAGTTCTGTTGGTAGTTTTTACAGTACCCTGGTAGGCAAGAGAAAGGCACCACAAAACTTGTTCTACCTGCTTTCTGGGCTGAGATGGAGAATCGCTGAATTTTGGACTCGGCTGGTGACAAAATGTTCCAAACACACCCCATGCACAACTCCACCGGCAAAGGTGCCAGAAACGAGTTCTGTTGGTAGTTTTTACACTACCCCGGTAGGCAGCTGAAAGGCACCACAAAAGTTTTTCTACCTGCTTTCTGGGCTGAGATGGGGAATCGCTGAATTTTGGACTCGGCTGCTGACAAAATGTTCCAAACACACCCCATGAACAACTCCACCGGGGAAGGTGCCAGAAACGAGTTCTGTTGGTAGTTTTTACACTACCCCGGTAGGCAGCTGAAAGGCACCACAAAACTTGTTGTACCTGCTTTCTGGGCAGAGATGGGGAACGGCTGAATTTTGGACTCGGCTGGTGAAAAAATGTTCCAAACACACCCCATGCACAACTCCACCGGGGAAGGTGCCAGAAACGAGTTCTGTTGGTAGTTTTTACAGTACCCCGGCAGGCAGCTGAAAGGCACCACAAAACTTGTTGTACCTGCTTTCTGGGCTGAGATGGGGAACAGCTGAATTTTGGACTCGGCTGGTAACAAAATGTTCCAAACACACCCCATGCACAGCTCCACCGGGGAAGGTGCCAGAAACGAGTTCTGTTGGTAGTTTTTACACTACCCCGGTAGGCAGCTGAAAGGCACCACAAAAGTTTTGCTACCTGCTTTCTGGGCTGAGATGGGGAACAGCTGAGTTTTGGACTCGGCTGCTGACAAAATGTTCCAAACACACCCCATGCACAACTCCACCGGGGAAGGTGCCAGAAACGAGTTCTGTTGGTAGTTTTTACAGTACCCTGGTAGGCAGCTGAAAGGCACCACAAAACTTGTTCTACCTGCTTTCTGGGCTGAGATGGAGAATCGCTGAATTTTGTACTCGGCTGGTGACAAAATGTTCCAAACACACCCCATGCACAACTCCACCGGGGAAGGTGCCAGAAACGAGTTCTGTTGGTAGTTTTTACAGTACCCCGGTAGGCAAGAGAAAGGCACCACAAAACTTGTTCTACCTGCTTTCTGGGCTGAGATGGAGAATCGCTGAATTTTGGACTCGGCTGGTGACAAAATGTTCCAAACACACCCCATGCACAGCTCCACCGGCAAAGGTGCCAGAAACGAGTTCTGTTGGTAGTTTTTACACTACCCCGGTAGGCAGCTGAAAGGCACCACAAAAGTTTTTCTACCTGCTTTCTGGGCTGAGATGGGGAACAGCTGAGTTTTGGACTCGGCTGCTGACAAAATGTTCCAAACACACCCCATGCACAACTCCTCCGGGGAAGGTGCCAGAAACGAGTTCTGTTGGTAGTTTTTACAGTACCCCGGTAGGCAGCTGAAAGGCACCACAAAACTTGTTGTACCTGCTTTCTGGGCTTAGATGGGGAACAGCTGAATTTTGGACTCGGCTGGTGACAAAATGTTCCAAACACGCCCCATGCACAACTCCACCGAGGAAGGTGCCAGAAACGAGTTCTGTTGGTAGTTTTTACACTACCCCGGTAGGCAGCTGAAAGGCACCACAAAACTTGTTGTACCTGCTTTCTGGGCTGAGATGGGGAACGGCTGAATTTTGGACTCGGCTGGTGAAAAAATGTTCCAAGCACATCCCATGCACAGCTCCACCGGGGAAGGTGCCAGAAACGAGTTCTGTTGGTAGTTTTTACACTACCCCGGTAGGCAGCTGAAAGGCACCACAAAAGTTTTGCTACCTGCTTTCTGGGCTGAGATGGGGAACAGCTGAGTTTTGGACTCGGCTGCTGACAAAATGTTCCAAACACACCCCATGCACAACTCCACCGGGAAAGGTGCCAGAAACGAGTTCTGTTGGTAGTTTTTACACTACCCCGGTAGGCAGCTGAAAGGCACCACAAAACTTGTTCTACCTGCTTTCTGGGCTGAGAGGAGAATCCCTGAATTTTGGACTCGGCTGCTGAAAAAATGTTCCAAACACACCCCATGCACAGCTCCACCGGGGAAGGTGCCAGAAACGAGTTCTGTTGGTAGTTTTTACACTACCCCGGTAGGCAGCTGAAAGGCACCACAAAACTTGTTCTACCTGCTTTCTGGGCTGAGATGGGGAATCGCTGAATTTTGGACTCGGCTGGTGACAAAATGTTCCAAACACACCCCATGCACACCTTCACTGGCAAAGGTGCCAGAAACGAGTTCTGTTGGTAGTTTTTACAGTACCCCGGTAGGCAGCTGAAAGGCACCACAAAACTTGTTCTACCTGCTTTCTGGGCTTAGATGGGGAATCGCTGAATTTTGGACTCGGCTGCTGACAAAATGTTCCAAACACACCCCATGCACAGCTCCACCGGCAAAGGTGCCAGAAACGAGTTCTGTTGGTAGTTTTTACACTACCCCGGTAGGCAGCTGAAAGGCACCACAAAACTTGTTCTACCTGCTTTCTGGGCTGAGATGGGGAACGGCTGAATTTTGGACTCGGCTGGTAACAAAATGTTCCAAACACACCCCATGCACAACTCCACCGGGGAAGGTGCCAGAAACGAGTTCTGTTGGTAGTTTTTACAGTACCCTGGTAGGCAAGAGAAAGGCACCACAAAACTTGTTCTACCTGCTTTCTGGGCTGAGAGGAGAATCGCTGAATTTTGGACTCGGCTGGTGACAAAATGTTCCAAACACACCCCATGCACAACTCCACCGGCAAAGGTGCCAGAAACGAGTTCTGTTGGTAGTTTTTACACTACCCCGGTAGGCAGCTGAAAGGCACCACAAAAGTTTTTCTACCTGCTTTCTGGGCTGAGATGGGGAATCGCTGAATTTTGGACTCGGCTGGTGACAAAATGTTCCAAACACACCCCATGCACAACTCCACCGGGGAAGGTGCCAGAAACGAGTTCTGTTGGTAGTTTTTACAGTACCCCGGTAGGCAGCTGAAAGGCACCACAAAACTTGTTCTACCTGCTTTCTGGGCTTAGATGGGGAATCGCTGAATTTTGGACTCGGCTGGTGACAAAATGTTCCAAACACACCCCATGCACAACTCCACCGGGGAAGGTGCCAGAAACGAGTTCTGTTGGTAGTTTTTACAGTACCCCGGTAGGCAGCTGAAAGGCACCACAAAAGTTTTGCTACCTGCTTTCTGGGCTGAGATGGGGAACGGCTGAGTTTTGGACTCGGCTGCTGACAAAATGTTCCAAACACACCCCATGCACAACTCCACCGGGGAAGGTGCCAGAAACGAGTTCTGTTGGTAGTTTTTACAGTACCCTGGTAGGCAGCTGAAAGGCACCACAAAACTTGTTCTACCTGCTTTCTGGGCTGAGATGGAGAATCGCTGAATTTTGTACTCGGCTGGTGACAAAATGTTCCAAACACACCCCATGCACAACTCCACCGGGGAAGGTGCCAGAAACGAGTTCTGTTGGTAGTTTTTACAGTACCCCGGTAGGCAAGAGAAAGGCACCACAAAACTTGTTCTACCTGCTTTCTGGGCTGAGATGGAGAATCGCTGAATTTTGGACTCGGCTGGTGACAAAATGTTCCAAACACACCCCATGCACAGCTCCACCGGCAAAGGTGCCAGAAACGAGTTCTGTTGGTAGTTTTTACACTACCCCGGTAGGCAGCTGAAAGGCACCACAAAAGTTTTTCTACCTGCTTTCTGGGCTGAGATGGGGAACAGCTGAGTTTTGGACTCGGCTGCTGACAAAATGTTCCAAACACACCCCATGCACAACTCCTCCGGGGAAGGTGCCAGAAACGAGTTCTGTTGGTAGTTTTTACAGTACCCCGGTAGGCAGCTGAAAGGCACCACAAAACTTGTTCTACCTGCTTTCTGGGCTGAGATGGGGAACAGCTGAATTTTGGACTCGGCTGGTGACAAAATGTTCCAAACACGCCCCATGCACAACTCCACCGAGGAAGGCGCCAGAAACGAGTTCTGTTGGTAGTTTTTACACTACCCTGGTAGGCAGCTGAAAGGCACCACAAAACTTGTTGTACCTGCTTTCTGGGCTGAGATGGGGAACGGCTGAATTTTGGACTCGGCTGGTGAAAAAATGTTCCAAGCACATCCCATGCACAGCTCCACCGGGGAAGGTGCCAGAAACGAGTTCTGTTGGTAGTTTTTACACTACCCCGGTAGGCAGCTGAAAGGCACCACAAAAGTTTTGCTACCTGCTTTCTGGGCTGAGATGGGGAACAGCTGAGTTTTGGACTCGGCTGCTGACAAAATGTTCCAAACACACCCCATGCACAGCTCCACCGGCAAAGGTGCCAGAAACGAGTTCTGTTGGTAGTTTTTACACTACCCCGGTAGGCAGCTGAAAGGCACCACAAAACTTGTTCTACCTGCTTTCTGGGCTGAGATGGGGAATCGCTGAATTTTGGACTCGGCTGGTGACAAAATGTTCCAAACACACCCCATGCACAGCTCCACCGGCAAAGGTGCCAGAAACGAGTTCTGTTGGTAGTTTTTACACTACCCCGGTAGGCAAGAGAAAGGCACTACAAAACTTGTTCTACCTGCTTTCTGGGCTGAGATGGAGAATAGCTGAATTTTGGACTCGGCTGCTGACAAAATGTTCCAAACACACCCCATGCACAACTCCACCGGGGAAGGTGCCAGAAACGAGTTCTGTTGGTAGTTTTTACACTACCCCGGTAGGCAGCTGAAAGGCACCAAAAAACTTGTTGTACCTGCTTTCTGGGCAGAGATGGGGAACGGCGGAATTTTGGACTCGGCTGGTGACAAAATGTTCCAAACACACCCCATGCACAACTCCACCGGGGAAGGTGCCAGAAACGAGTTCTGTTGGTAGTTTTTACACTACCCCGGTAGGCAGCTGAAAGGCACCACAAAACTTGTTCTACCTGCTTTCTGGGCTGAGATGGGGAACGGCTGAATTTTGGACTCGGCTGGTAACAAAATGTTCCAAACACACCCCATGCACAGCTCCACCGGCAAAGGTGCCAGAAACGAGTTCTGTTGGTAGTTTTTACACTACCCCGGTAGGCAGCTGAAAGGCACCACAAAAGTTTTGCTACCTGCTTTCTGGGCTGAGATGGGGAACTGCTGAGTTTTGGACTCGGCTGCTGACAAAATGTTCCAAACACACCCCATGCACAACTCCACCGGGGAAGGTGCCAGAAACGAGTTCTGTTGGTAGTTTTTACAGTACCCTGGTAGGCAGCTGAAAGGCACCACAAAACTTGTTCTACCTGCTTTCTGGGCTGAGATGGAGAACCGCTGAATTTTGGACTCGGCTGCTGACAAAATGTTCCAAACACACCCCATGCACAACTCCACCGGGGAAGGTGCCAGAAACGAGTTCTGTTGGTAGTTTTTACACTACCCCGGTAGGCAGCTGAAAGGCACCACAAAACTTGTTCTACCTGCTTTCTGGGCTGAGATGGGGAACGGCTGAATTTTGGACTCGGCTGGTGACAAAATGTTCCAAACACACCCCATGCACAACTCCACCGGGGAAGGTGCCAGAAAGGAGTTCTGTTGGTAGTTTTTACACTACCCCGGTAGGCAGCTGAAAGGCACCACAAAACTTGTTCTACCTGCTTTCTGGGCTGAGATGGGGAATAGCTGAATTTTGGACTCGGCTGGTAACAAAATGTTCCAAACACACCCCATGCACAGCTCCACCGGGGAAGGTGCCAGAAACGAGTTCTGTTGGTAGTTTTTACACTACCCCGGTAGGCAGCTGAAAGGCACCACAAAAGTTTTTCTACCTGCTTTCTGGGCTGAGATGGGGAAGAGCTGAGTTTTGGACTCGGCTGCTGACAAAATGTTCCAAACACACCCCATGCACAACTCCACCGGGGAAGGTGCCAGAAACGAGTTCTGTTGGTAGTTTTTACAGTACCCCGGTAGGCAGCTGAAAGGCACCACAAAACTTGTTGTACCTGCTTTCTGGGCTTAGATGGGGAACAGCTGAATTTTGGACTCGGCTGGTGACAAAATGTTCCAAACACGCCCCATGCACAACTCCACCGAGGAAGGTGCCAGAAATGAGTTCTGTTGGTAGTTTTTACACTACCCCGGTAGGCAGCTGAAAGGCACCACAAAAGTTTTGCTACCTGCTTTCTGGGCTGAGATGGGGAACAGCTGAGTTTTGGACTCGGCTGCTGACAAAATGTTCCAAACACACCCCATGCACAACTCCACCGGGGAAGGTGCCAGAAACGAGTTCTGTTGGTAGTTTTTACAGTACCCCGGTAGGCAGCTGAAAGGCACCACAAAACTTGTTCTACCTGCTTTCTGGGCTGAGATGGGGAATCGCTGAATTTTGGACTCGGCTGGTGACAAAATGTTCCAAACACACCCCATGCACAGCTCCACCGGGGAAGGTGCCAGAAACGAGTTCTGTTGGTAGTTTTTACAGTACCCCGGTAGGCAGCTGAAAGGCACCACAAAAGTTTTGCTACCTGCTTTCTGGGCTGAGATGGGGAACAGCTGAGTTTTGGACTCGGCTGCTGACAAAATGTTCCAAACACACCCCATGCACAACTCCACCGGGGAAGGTGCCAGAAACGAGTTCTGTTGGTAGTTTTTACAGTACCCCGGTAGGCAGCTGAAAGGCACCACAAAAGTTTTTCTACCTGCTTTCTGGGCTGAGAGGAGAATCGCTGAATTTTGGACTCGGCTGGTGAAAAAATGTTCCAAACACACCCCATGCACAACTCCACCGGGGAAGGTGCCAGAAACGAGTTCTGTTGGTAGTTTTTACAGTACCCTGGTAGGCAGCTGAAAGGCACCACAAAACTTGTTCTACCTGCTTTCTGGGCTGAGATGGAGAATCGCTGAAGTTTGGACTCGGCTGGTGACAAAATGTTCCAAACACACCCCATGCACAACTCCACCGGGGAAGGTGCCAGAAACGAGTTCTGTTGGTAGTTTTTACACTACCCCGGTAGGCAGCTGAAAGGCACCACAAAAGTTTTGCTACCTGCTTTCTGGGCTGAGATGGGGAACAGCTGAGTTTTGGACTCGGCTGCTGACAAAATGTTCCAAACACACCCCATGCACAACTCCACCGGGGAAGGTGCCAGAAACGAGTTCTGTTGGTAGTTTTTACAGTACCCTGGTAGGCAGCTGAAAGGCACCACAAAACTTGTTCTACCTGCTTTCTGGGCTGAGATGGAGAATCGCTGAAGTTTGGACTCGGCTGGTGACAAAATGTTCCAAACACACCCCATGCACAACTCCACCGGGGAAGGTGCCAGAAACGAGTTCTGTTGGTAGTTTTTACACTACCCCGGTAGGCAGCTGAAAGGCACCACAAAACTTGTTCTACCTGCTTTCTGGGCTTAGATGGGGAATCGCTGAATTTTGGACTCGGCTGGTAACAAAATGTTCCAAACACACCCCATGCACACCTCCACCGGGGAAGGTGCCAGAAACGAGTTCTGTTGGTAGTTTTTACACTACCCCGGTAGGCAGCTGAAAGGCACCACAAAAGTTTTGCTACCTGCTTTCTGGGCTGAGATGGGGAACAGCTGAGGTTTGGACTCGGCTGCTGACAAAATGTTCCAAACACACCCCATGCACAACTCCACCGGGGAAGGTGCCAGAAACGAGTTCTGTTGGTAGTTTTTACAGTACCCCGGTAGGCAAGAGAAAGGCACCACAAAACTTGTTCTACCTGCTTTCTGGGCTGAGATGGAGAATCGCTGAATTTTGGACTCGGCTGGTGACAAAATGTTCCAAACACACCCCATGCACAGCTCCACCGGCAAAGGTGCCAGAAACGAGTTCTGTTGGTAGTTTTTACACTACCCCGGTAGGCAGCTGAAAGGCACCACAAAAGTTTTTCTACCTGCTTTCTGGGCTGAGATGGGGAACAGCTGAGTTTTGGACTCGGCTGCTGACAAAATGTTCCAAACACACCCCATGCACAACTCCTCCGGTGAAGGTGCCAGAAACGAGTTCTGTTGGTAGTTTTTACACTACCCCGGCAGGCAGCTGAAAGGCACCACAAAACTTGTTCTACCTGCTTTCTGGGCTGAGATGGGGAATCGCTGAATTTTGGACTCGGCTGCTGACAAAATGTTCCAAACACACCCCATGCACAACTCCACCGGGGAAGGTGCCAGAAACGAGTTCTGTTGGTAGTTTTTACACTACCCCGGTAGGCAGCTGAAAGGCACCACAAAACTTGTTGTACCTGCTTTCTGGGCTGAGATGGGGAACGGCTGAATTTTGGACTCGGCTGGTAACAAAATGTTCCAAACACACCCCATGCACAACTCCTCCGGGGAAGGTGCCAGAAACGAGTTCTGTTGGTAGTTTTTACACTACCCCGGTAGGCAGCTGAAAAGCACCACAAAAGTTTTGCTACCTGCTTTCTGGGCTGAGATGGGGAACAGCTGAGTTTTGGACTCGGCTGGTGAAAAAATGTTCCAAACACACCCCATGCACACCTCCACCGGGGAAGGTGCCAGAAACGAGTTCTGTTGGTAGTTTTTACAGTACCCCGGTAGGCAGCTGAAAGGCACCACAAAACTTGTTGTACCTGCTTTCTGGGCTGAGATGGGGAACGGCTGAATTTTGGACTCGGCTGGTGACAAAATGTTCCAAACACACCCCATGCACAACTCCACCGAGGAAGGGGCCAGAAACGAGTTCTTTTGGTAGTTTTTACACTACCCCGGTAGGCAGCTGAAAGGCACCACAAAACTTGTTCTACCTGCTTTCTGGGCTGAGATGAGGAACGGCTGAATTTTGGACTCGGCTGGTGACAAAATGTTCCAAACACACCCCATGCACAACTCCTCCGGGGAAGGTGCCAGAAACGAGTTCTGTTGGTAGTTTTTACACTACCCCGGTAGGCAGCTGAAAGGCATTACAAAACTTGTTCTACCTGCTTTCTGGGCTGAGATGGGGAATCGCTGAATTTTGGACTCGGCTGCTGACAAAATGTTCCAAACACACCCCATGCACAACTCCACCGGGGAAGGTGCCAGAAACGAGTTCTGTTGGTAGTTTTTACACTACCCCGGTAGGCAGCTGAAAGGCACCACAAAACTTGTTCTACCTGCTTTCTGGGCTGAGATGGGGAATCGCTGAATTTTGGACTCGGCTGGTGACAAAATGTTCCAAACACACCCCATGCACAGCTCCACCGGCAAAGGTGCCAGAAACGAGTTCTGTTGGTAGTTTTTACACTACCCCGGTAGGCAGCTGAAAGGCACCACAAAACTTGTTCTACCTGCTTTCTGGGCTGAGATGGGGAAGCGCTGAATTTTGGACTCGGCTGCTGACAAAATGTTCCAAACACACCCCATGCACAACTCCTCCGGGGAAGGTGCCAGAAACGAGTTCTGTTGGTAGTTTTTACACTACCCCGGTAGGCAGCTGAAAGGCACCACAAAACTTGTTCTACCTGCTTTCTGGGCTGAGATGGGGAACGGCTGAATTTTGGACTCGGCTGGTGAAAAAATGTTCCAAACACACCCCATGCACACCTCCACCGGGGAAGGTGCCAGAAACGAGTTCTGTTGGTAGTTTTTACAGTACCCCGGTAGGCAGCTGAAAGGCACCACAAAACTTGTTGTACCTGCTTTCTGGGCTGAGATGGAGATCAGCTGAATTTTGGACTCGGCTGCTGACAAAATGTTCCAAACACGCCCCATGCACAACTCCACCGGGGAAGGTGCCAGAAAGGAGTTCTGTTGGTAGTTTTTACACTACCCCGGTAGGCAGCTGAAAGGCACCACAAAACTTGTTGTACCTGCTTTCTGGGCTGAGATGGGGAATCGCTGAATTTTGGACTCGGCTGCTGACAAAATGTTCCAAACACACCCCATGCACAACTCCACCGGGGAAGGTGCCAGAAACGAGTTCTGTTGGTAGTTTTTACAGTACCCCGGTAGGCAGCTGAAAGGCACCACAAAACTTGTTGTACCTGCTTTCTGGGCTGAGATGGGGAACGGCTGAAGTTTGGACTCGGCTGGTAACAAAATGTTCCAAACACACCCCATGCACACCTCCACCGGGGAAGGTGCCAGAAACGAGTTCTTTTGGTAGTTTTTACACTACCCCGGTAGGCAGCTGAAAAGCACCACAAAAGTTTTGCTACCTGCTTTCTGGGCTGAGATGGGGAACAGCTGAGTTTTGGACTCGGCTGCTGACAAAATGTTCCAAACACACCCCACGCACAGCTCCACCGGCAAAGGTGCCAGAAACGAGTTCTGTTGGTAGTTTTTACACTACCCCGGTAGGCAGCTGAAAGGCACCACAAAACTTGTTCTACCTGCTTTCTGGGCTGAGATGGGGAACAGCTGAGTTTTGGACTCGGCTGCTGACAAAATGTTCCAAACACACCCCATGCACAACTCCTCCGGGGAAGGTGCCAGAAACGAGTTCTGTTGGTAGTTTTTACAGTACCCCGGTAGGCAGCTGAAAGGCACCACAAAAGTTTTTCTACCTGCTTTCTGGGCTGAGATGGGGAATCGCTGAATTTTGGACTCGGCTGGTGACAAAATGTTCCAAACACACCCCATGCACAACTCCTCCGGGGAAGGTGCCAGAAACGAGTTCTGTTGGTAGTTTTTACACTACCCCGGTAGGCAGCTGAAAGGCACCACAAAACTTGTTCTACCTGCTTTCTGGGCTGAGATGGGGAACAGCTGAATTTTGGACTCGGCTGGTAACAAAATGTTCCAAACACACCCCATGCACACCTCCACCGGGGAAGGTGCCAGAAACGAGTTCTGTTGGTAGTTTTTACACTACCCCGGTAGGCAGCTGAAAAGCACCACAAAAGTTTTGCTACCTGCTTTCTGGGCTGAGATGGGGAACAGCTGAGTTTTGGACTCGGCTGGTGAAAAAATGTTCCAAACACACCCCATGCACACCTCCACCGGGGAAGGTGCCAGAAACGAGTTCTGTTGGTAGTTTTTACAGTACCCCGGTAGGCAGCTGAAAGGCACCACAAAACTTGTTGTACCTGCTTTCTGGGCTGAGATGGGGAACGGCTGAATTTTGGACTTGGCTGGTGACAAAATGTTCCAAACACACCCCATGCACAACTCCACCGAGGAAGGGGCCAGAAACGAGTTCTTTTGGTAGTTTTTACACTACCCCGGTAGGCAGCTGAAAGGCACCACAAAACTTGTTGTACCTGCTTTCTGGGCTGAGATGAGGAACGGCTGAATTTTGGACTCGGCTGGTGACAAAATGTTCCAAACACACCCCATGCACAACTCCTCCGGGGAAGGTGCCAGAAACGAGTTCTGTTGGTAGTTTTTACACTACCCCGGTAGGCAGCTGAAAGGCATTACAAAACTTGTTCTACCTGCTTTCTGGGCTGAGATGGGGAATCGCTGAATTTTGGACTCGGCTGCTGACAAAATGTTCCAAACACACCCCATGCACAACTCCACCGGGGAAGGTGCCAGAAACGAGTTCTGTTGGTAGTTTTTACACTACCCCGGTAGGCAGCTGAAAGGCACCACAAAACTTGTTCTACCTGCTTTCTGGGCTGAGATGGGGAACGGCTATATTTTGGACTCGGCTGGTGACAAAATGTTCCAAACACACCCCATGCACAGCTCCACCGGCAAAGGTGCCAGAAACGAGTTCTGTTGGTAGTTTTTACACTACCCCGGTAGGCAGCTGAAAGGCACCACAAAACTTGTTCTACCTGCTTTCTGGGCTGAGATGGGGAAGCGCTGAATTTTGGACTCGGCTGCTGACAAAATGTTCCAAACACACCCCATGCACAACTCCTCCGGGGAAGGTGCCAGAAAGGAGTTCTGTTGGTAGTTTTTACACTACCCCGGTAGGCAGCTGAAAGGCACCACAAAACTTGTTGTACCTGCTTTCTGGGCTGAGATGGGGAATCGCTGAATTTTGGACTCGGCTGCTGACAAAATGTTCCAAACACACCCCATGCACAACTCCACCGGGGAAGGTGCCAGAAACGAGTTCTGTTGGTAGTTTTTACAGTACCCCGGTAGGCAGCTGAAAGGCACCACAAAACTTGTTGTACCTGCTTTCTGGGCTGAGATGGGGAACGGCTGAAGTTTGGACTCGGCTGGTAACAAAATGTTCCAAACACACCCCATGCACACCTCCACCGGGGAAGGTGCCAGAAACGAGTTCTGTTGGTAGTTGTTACAGTACCCTGGTAGGCAGCTGAAAGGCACCACAAAAGTTTTGCTACCTGCTTTCTGGGCTGAGATGGGGAACAGCTGAGTTTTGGACTCGGCTGGTGACAAAATGTTCCAAACACAC
This sequence comes from Falco cherrug, assembly GCF_023634085.1. Taxonomy (NCBI): domain Eukaryota; kingdom Metazoa; phylum Chordata; class Aves; order Falconiformes; family Falconidae; genus Falco; species Falco cherrug. Next base: position 94,429 of record NW_026599337.1, read on the forward strand.
CCCATGCACAGCTCCACCGGGGAAGGTGCCAGAAACGAGTTCTGTTGGTAGTTTTTACACTACCCCGGTAGGCAGCTGAAAGGCACCACAAAACTTGTTCTACCTGCTTTCTGGGCTGAGAGGAGAATCGCTGAATTTTGGACTCGGCTGGTGAAAAAATGTTCCAAACACACCCCATGCACAGCTCCACCGGCAAAGGTGCCAGAAACGAGTTCTGTTGGTAGTTTTTACACTACCCCGGTAGGCAGCTGAAAGGCACCACAAAAGTTTTGCTACCTGCTTTCTGGGCTGAGATGGGGAATCGCTGAATTTTGGACTCGGCTGGTGACAAAATGTTCCAAACACACCCCATGCACAACTCCACCGGGGAAGGTGCCAGAAACGAGTTCTGTTGGTAGTTTTTACAGTACCCCGGTAGGCAGCTGAAAGGCACCACAAAAGCTGTTGTACCTGCTTTCTGGGCTGAGATGGGGAATCGCTGAATTTTGGACTCGGCTGGTGACAAAATGTTCCAAACACACCCCATGCACAGCTCCACCGGGGAAGGTGCCAGAAACGAGTTCTGTTGGTAGTTTTTACACTACTCCGGTAGGCAGCTGAAAGGCACCACAAAACTTGTTCTACCTGCTTTCTGGGCTGAGATGGGGAATCGCTGAATTTTGGACTCGGCTGGTGACAAAATGTTCCAAACACACCCCATGCACCACTCCTCCAGGGAAGTTGCCAGAAACGAGTTCTGTTGGTAGTTTTTACACTACCCCGGTAGGCAAGAGAAAGGCACTACAAAACTTGTTGTACCTGCTTTCTGGGCTGAGATGGAGAATCGCTGAATTTTGGACTCGGCTGCTGACAAAATGTTCCAAACACACCCCATGCACAACTCCACCGGGGAAGGCGCCAGAAACGAGTTCTGTTGGTAGTTTTTACAGTACCCCGGTAGGCAGCTGAAAGGCACCACAAAACTTGTTGTACCTGCTTTCTGGGCAGAGATGGGGAACGGCTGAATTTTGGACTCGGCTGGTGACAAAATGTTCCAAACACACCCCATGCACAACTCCACCGGGGAAGGTGCCAGAAACGAGTTCTGTTGGTAGTTTTTACACTACCCCGGTAGGCAGCTGAAAGGCACCACAAAACTTGTTCTACCTGCTTTCTGGGCTGAGATGGGGAACGGCTGAATTTTGGACTCGGCTGCTGACAAAATGTTCCAAACACACCCCATGCACAACTCCACCGGGGAAGGTGCCAGAAACGAGTTCTTTTGGTAGTTTTTACACTACCCCGGTAGGCAGCTGAAAGGCACCACAAAACTTGTTCTACCTGCTTTCTGGGCTGAGATGGGGAATCGCTGAATTTTGGACTCGCTGGTGAAAAAATGTTCCAAAAACAACCCATGCACACCTCCACCGGGGAAGGTGCCAGAAACGAGTTCTGTTGGTAGTTTTTACACTACCCCGGTAGGCAGCTGAAAGGCACCACAAAACTTGTTGTACCTGCTTTCTGGGCTGAGATGGGGAACAGCTGAATTTTGGACTCGGCTGGTAACAAAATGTTCCAAACACACCCCATGCACACCTCCACCGGGGAAGGTGCCAGAAACGAGTTCTGTTGGTAGTTTTTACAGTACCCCGGTAGGCAGCTGAAAAGCACCACAAAAGTTTTGCTACCTGCTTTCTGGGCTGAGATGGGGAACAGCTGAGTTTTGGACTCGGCTGGTGAAAAAATGTTCCAAACACACCCCATGCACACCTCCACCGGGGAAGGTGCCAGAAACGAGTTCTGTTGGTAGTTTTTACAGTACCCCGGTAGGCAGCTGAAAGGCACCACAAAACTTGTTGTACCTGCTTTCTGGGCTGAGATGGGGAACGGCTGAATTTTGGACTCGGCTGGTGACAAAATGTTCCAAACACACCCCATGCACAACTCCACCGAGGAAGGGGCCAGAAACGAGTTCTTTTGGTAGTTTTTACACTACCCCGGTAGGCAGCTGAAAGGCACCACAAAACTTGTTCTACCTGCTTTCTGGGCTGAGATGAGGAACGGCTGAATTTTGGACTCGGCTGGTGACAAAATGTTCCAAACACACCCCATGCACAACTCCACCGGGGAAGGTGCCAGAAACGAGTTCTGTTGGTAGTTTTTACACTACCCCGGTAGGCAGCTGAAAGGCATTACAAAACTTGTTCTACCTGCTTTCTGGGCTGAGATGGGGAATCGCTGAATTTTGGACTCGGCTGGTGACAAAATGTTCCAAACACACCCCATGCACACCTCCACCGGGGAAGGTGCCAGAAACGAGTTCTGTTGGTAGTTTTTACAGTACCCCGGTAGGCAGCTGAAAGGCACCACAAAACTTGTTCTACCTGCTTTCTGGGCTGAGATGGGGAACGGCTGAATTTTGGACTCGGCTGCTGACAAAATGTTCCAAACACACCCCATGCACACCTCCACCGGGGAAGGTGCCAGAAACGAGTTCTGTTGGTAGTTTTTACACTACCCCGGTAGGCAGCTGAAAGGCACCACAAAACTTGTTGTACCTGCTTTCTGGGCTGAGATGGGGATCAGCTGAAGTTTGGACTCGGCTGCTGACAAAATGTTCCAAACACACCCCATGCACAACTCCACCGGGAAACGTGCCAGAAACGAGTTCTGTTGGTAGTTTTTACACTACCCCGGTAGGCAGCTGAAAGGCACCACAAAACTTGTTCTACCTGCTTTCTGGGCTGAGATGGGGAATCGCTGAATTTTGGACTCGGCTGGTGACAAAATGTTCCAAACACACCCCATGCACAACTCCACCGGGAAAGGTGCCAGAAACGAGTTCTGTTGGTAGTTTTTACACTACCCCGGTAGGCAGCTGAAAGGCACCACAAAACTTGTTCTACCTGCTTTCTGGGCTGAGATGGGGAACGGCTGAATTTTGGACTCGGCTGGTAACAAAATGTTCCAAACACACCCCATGCACAGCTCCACCGGGGAAGGTGCCAGAAACGAGTTCTGTTGGTAGTTTTTACACTACCCCGGTAGGCAGCTGAAAGGCACCACAAAAGTTTTGCTACCTGCTTTCTGGGCTGAGATGGGGAACGGCTGAGTTTTGGACTCGGCTGCTGACAAAATGTTCCAAACACACCCCATGCACAACTCCACCGGGGAAGGTGCGAGAAAGGAGTTCTGTTGGTAGTTTTTACAGTACCCTGGTAGGCAAGAGAAAGGCACCACAAAACTTGTTCTACCTGCTTTCTGGGCTGAGAGGAGAGTCGCTGAATTTTGGACTCGGCTGGTGAAAAAATGTTCCAAACACACCCCATGCACAACTCCACCGGGGAAGGTGCCAGAAACGAGTTCTGTTGGTAGTTTTTACACTACCCCGGTAGGCAGCTGAAAGGCATTACAAAACTTGTTCTACCTGCTTTCTGGGCTGAGATGGGGAATCGCTGAATTTTGGACTCGGCTGCTGACAAAATGTTCCAAACACACCCCATGCACACCTTCACTGGCAAAGGTGCCAGAAACGAGTTATGTTGGTAGTTTTTACACTACCCCGGTAGGCAGCTGAAAGGAACCACAAAACTTGTTCTACCTGCTTTCTGGGCTTAGATGGGGAATCGCTGAATTTTGGACTCGGCTGGTGACAAAATGTTCCAAACACACCCCATGCACAACTCCACCGGGGAAGGTGCCAGAAACGAGTTCTGTTGGTAGTTTTTACACTACCCCGGTAGGCAGCTGAAAGGCACCACAAAACTTGTTGTACCTGCTTTCTGGGCTGAGATGGGGAACGGCTGAATTTTGGACTCGGCTGGTAACAATATGTTCCAAGCACATCCCATGCACAGCTCCACCGGGGAAGGTGCCAGAAACGAGTTCTGTTGGTAGTTTTTACACTACCCCGGTAGGCAGCTGAAAGGCACCACAAAAGTTTTGCTACCTGCTTTCTGGGCTGAGATGGGGAACAGCTGAGTTTTGGACTCGGCTGCTGACAAAATGTTCCAAACACACCCCATGCACAACTCCACCGGGGAAGGTGCCAGAAACGAGTTCTGTTGGTAGTTTTTACAGTACCCTGGTAGGCAAGAGAAAGGCACCACAAAACTTGTTCTACCTGCTTTCTGGGCTGAGAGGAGAATCGCTGAATTTTGGACTCGGCTGGTGACAAAATGTTCCAAACACACCCCATGCACAACTCCACCGGGAAAGGTGCCAGAAACGAGTTCTCTTGGTAGTTTTTACACTACCCCGGTAGGCAGCTGAAAGGCATTACAAAACTTGTTCTACCTGCTTTCTGGGCTGAGATGGGGAACAGCTGAATTTTGGACTGGGCTGGTGACAAAATGTTCCAAACACACCCCATGCACAGCTCCACCGGGGAAGGTGCCAGAAACGAGTTCTGTTGGTAGTTTTTACACTACCCCGGCAGGCAGCTGAAAGGCACCACAAAAGTTTTTCTACCTGCTTTATGGGCTTAGATGGGGAATCGCTGAATTTTGGACTCGGCTGGTAACAAAATGTTTCTAACACACCCCATGCACAGCTCCACCGGGAAAGGTGCCAGAAACGAGTTCTGTTGGTAGTTTTTACACTACCCCGGTAGGCAGCTGAAAGGCACCACAAAAGTCTTGCTACCTGCTTTCTGGGCTGAGATGGGGAACAGCTGAGTTTTGGACTCGGCTGGTGACAAAATGTTCCAAACACACCCCATGCACAACTCCACCGGGAAAGGTGCCAGAAACGAGTTCTGTTGGTAGTTTTTACAGTACCCTGGTAGGCAAGAGAAAGGCACCACAAAACTTGGTCTACCTGCTTTCTGGGCTGAGATGGAGAATCGCTGAATTTTGGACTCGGCTGGTGACAAAATGTTCCAAACACACCCCATGCACAACTCCACCGGGAAAGGTGCCAGAAACGAGTTCTGTTGGTAGTTTTTACACTACCCCGGTAGGCAGCTGAAAGGCATTACAAAACTTGTTCTACCTGCTTTCTGGGCTGAGATGGGGAATCGCTGAATTTTGGACTCGGCTGCTGACAAAATGTTCCAAACACACCCCATGCACACCTTCACTGGCAAAGGTGCCAGAAACGAGTTCTGTTGGTAGTTTTTACACTACCCCGGTAGGCAGCTGAAAGGCACCACAAAACTTGTTCTACCTGCTTTCTGGGCTGAGATGGGGAAGCGCTGAATTTTGGACTCGGCTGCTGACAAAATGTTCCAAACACACCCCATGCACAACTCCACCGGGGAAGGTGCCAGAAACGAGTTCTGTTGGTAGTTTTTACACTACCCCGGTAGGCAGCTGAAAGGCACCACAAAACTTGTTCTACCTGCTTTCTGGGCTGAGATGGGGAAGCGCTGAATTTTGGACTCGGCTGGTAACAATATGTTCCAAACACACCCCATGCACAGCTCCACCGGGGAAGGTGCCAGAAACGAGTTCTGTTGGTAGTTTTTACACTACCCCGGTAGGCAGCTGAAAGGCACCACAAAAGTTTTGCTACCTGCTTTCTGGGCTGAGATGGGGAACAGCTGAGTTTTGGACTCGGCTGCTGACAAAATGTTCCAAACACACCCCATGCACAACTCCACCGGGGAAGGTGCCAGAAACGAGTTCTGTTGGTAGTTTTTACAGTACCCTGGTAGGCAAGAGAAAGGCACCACAAAACTTGTTCTACCTGCTTTCTGGGCTGAGAGGAGAATCCCTGAATTTTGGACTCGGCTGGTGAAAAAATGTTCCAAACACACCCCATGCACAACTCCACCGGGAAAGGTGCCAGAAACGAGTTCTGTTGGTAGTTTTTACACTACCCCGGTAGGCAGCTGAAAGGCATTACAAAACTTGTTCTACCTGCTTTCTGGGCTGAGATGGGGAATCGCTGAATTTTGGACTCGGCTGGTGACAAAATGTTCCAAACACACCCCATGCACACCTTCACTGGCAAAGGTGCCAGAAACGAGTTCTGTTGGTAGTTTTTACAGTACCCCGGTAGGCAGCTGAAAGGCACCACAAAACTTGTTCTACCTGCTTTCTGGGCTGAGATGGGGAACAGCTGAATTTTGGACTGGGCTGGTGACAAAATGTTCCAAACACACCCCATGCACAGCTCCACCGGGGAAGGTGCCAGAAACGAGTTCTGTTGGTAGTTTTTACACTACCCCGGCAGGCAGCTGAAAGGCACCACAAAAGTTTTTCTACCTGCTTTATGGGCTTAGATGGGGAATCGCTGAATTTTGGACTCGGCTGGTAACAAAATGTTTCTAACACACCCCATGCACAGCTCCACCGGGAAAGGTGCCAGAAACGAGTTCTGTTGGTAGTTTTTACACTACCCCGGTAGGCAGCTGAAAGGCACCACAAAAGTCTTGCTACCTGCTTTCTGGGCTGAGATGGGGAACAGCTGAGTTTTGGACTCGGCTGGTGACAAAATGTTCCAAACACACCCCATGCACAACTCCACCGGGAAAGGTGCCAGAAACGAGTTCTGTTGGTAGTTTTTACAGTACCCTGGTAGGCAAGAGAAAGGCACCACAAAACTTGGTCTACCTGCTTTCTGGGCTGAGATGGAGAATCGCTGAATTTTGGACTCGGCTGGTGACAAAATGTTCCAAACACACCCCATGCACAACTCCACCGGGAAAGGTGCCAGAAACGAGTTCTGTTGGTAGTTTTTACACTACCCCGGTAGGCAGCTGAAAGGCATTACAAAACTTGTTCTACCTGCTTTCTGGGCTGAGATGGGGAATCGCTGAATTTTGGACTCGGCTGCTGACAAAATGTTCCAAACACACCCCATGCACACCTTCACTGGCAAAGGTGCCAGAAACGAGTTCTGTTGGTAGTTTTTACACTACCCCGGTAGGCAGCTGAAAGGCACCACAAAACTTGTTCTACCTGCTTTCTGGGCTGAGATGGGGAAGCGCTGAATTTTGGACTCGGCTGCTGACAAAATGTTCCAAACACACCCCATGCACAACTCCACCGGGGAAGGTGCCAGAAACGAGTTCTGTTGGTAGTTTTTACACTACCCCGGTAGGCAGCTGAAAGGCACCACAAAACTTGTTCTACCTGCTTTCTGGGCTGAGATGGGGAAGCGCTGAATTTTGGACTCGGCTGGTAACAATATGTTCCAAACACACCCCATGCACAGCTCCACCGGGGAAGGTGCCAGAAACGAGTTCTGTTGGTAGTTTTTACACTACCCCGGTAGGCAGCTGAAAGGCACCACAAAAGTTTTGCTACCTGCTTTCTGGGCTGAGATGGGGAACAGCTGAGTTTTGGACTCGGCTGCTGACAAAATGTTCCAAACACACCCCATGCACAACTCCACCGGGGAAGGTGCCAGAAACGAGTTCTGTTGGTAGTTTTTACAGTACCCTGGTAGGCAAGAGAAAGGCACCACAAAACTTGTTCTACCTGCTTTCTGGGCTGAGAGGAGAATCCCTGAATTTTGGACTCGGCTGGTGAAAAAATGTTCCAAACACACCCCATGCACAACTCCACCGGGAAAGGTGCCAGAAACGAGTTCTGTTGGTAGTTTTTACACTACCCCGGTAGGCAGCTGAAAGGCATTACAAAACTTGTTCTACCTGCTTTCTGGGCTGAGATGGGGAATCGCTGAATTTTGGACTCGGCTGGTGACAAAATGTTCCAAACACACCCCATGCACACCTTCACTGGCAAAGGTGCCAGAAACGAGTTCTGTTGGTAGTTTTTACAGTACCCCGGTAGGCAGCTGAAAGGCACCACAAAACTTGTTCTACCTGCTTTCTGGGCTTAGATGGGGAATCGCTGAATTTTGGACTCGGCTGGTGACAAAATGTTCCAAACACACCCCATGCACAGCTCCACCGGGGAAGGTGCCAGAAACGAGTTCTGTTGGTAGTTTTTACACTACCCCGGTAGGCAGCTGAAAGGCACCACAAAAGTTTTGCTACCTGCTTTCTGGGCTGAGATGGAGAACGGCTGAATTTTGGACTCGGCTGGTAACAAAATGTTCCAAACACACCCCATGCACAGCTCCACCGGGGAAGGTGCCAGAAACGAGTTCTGTTGGTAGTTTTTACACTACCCCGGTAGGCAGCTGAAAGGCACCACAAAAGTTTTGCTACCTGCTTTCTGGGCTGAGATGGGGAACAGCTGAGTTTTGGACTCGGCTGCTGACAAAATGTTCCAAACACACCCCATGCACAACTCCACCGGGGAAGGTGCCAGAAACGAGTTCTGTTGGTAGTTTTTACAGTACCCTGGTAGGCAAGAGAAAGGCACCACAAAACTTGTTGTACCTGCTTTCTGGGCTGAGATGGGGAATCGCTGAATTTTGGACTCGGCTGGTGAAAAAATGTTCCAAACACACCCCATGCACAACTCCACCGGGGAAGGTGCCAGAAACGAGTTCTGTTGGTAGTTTTTACACTACCCCGGTAGGCAGCTGAAAGGCATTACAAAACTTGTTCTACCTGCTTTCTGGGCTGAGATGGGGAACAGCTGAATTTTGGACTCGGCTGGTGACAAAATGTTCCAAACACACCCCATGCACAGCTCCACCGGGGAAGGTGCCAGAAACGAGTTCTGTTGGTAGTTTTTACACTACCCCGGTAGGCAGCTGAAAGGCACCACAAAAGTTTTTCTACCTGCTTTATGGGCTTAGATGGGGAATCGCTGAATTTTGGACTCGGCTGGTAACAAAATGTTTCTAACACACCCCATGCACAGCTCCACCGGGGAAGGTGCCAGAAACGAGTTCTGTTGGTAGTTTTTACAGTACCCTGGTAGGCAAGAGAAAGGCACCACAAAACTTGTTGTACCTGCTTTCTGGGCTGAGATGGAGAATCGCTGAATTTTGGACTCGGCTGCTGACAAAATGTTCCAAACACACCCCATGCACAACTCCACCGGGGAAGGTGCCAGAAACGAGTTCTGTTGGTAGTTTTTACAGTACCCTGGTAGGCAAGAGAAAGGCACCACAAAACTTGTTCTACCTGCTTTCTGGGCTGAGAGGAGAATCGCTGACTTTTGGACTCGGCTGGTGAAAAAATGTTCCAAACACACCCCATGCACAACTCCACCGGGAAAGGTGCCAGAAACGAGTTCTGTTGGTAGTTTTTTACACTACCCCGGTAGGCAGCTGAAAGGCATTACAAAACTTGTTCTACCTGCTTTCTGGGCTGAGATGGGGAACAGCTGAATTTTGGACTTGGCTGGTGACAAAATGTTCCAAACACACCCCATGCACAACTCCACCGGGGAAGGTGCCAGAAACGAGTTCTGTTGTTAGTTTTTACACTACCCCGGTAGGCAGCTGAAAGGCACCACAAAACTTGTTGTACCTGCTTTCTGGGCTGAGATGGGGAACAGCTGAAGTTTGGACTCGGCTGCTGACAAAATCTTCCAAACACACCCCATGCACAGCTCCACCGGCAAAGGTGCCAGAAACGAGTTCTGTTGGTAGTTTTTACACTACCCCGGTAGGCAGCTGAAAGGCACCACAAAAGTTTTTCTACCTGCTTTATGGGCTTAGATGGGGAATCGCTGAATTTTGGACTCGGCTGGTAACAAAATGTTCCAAAAACACCCCATGCACAACTCCACTGGCAAAGGTGCCAGAAACGAGTTCTGTTGGTAGTTTTTACAGTACCCCGGTAGGCAGCTGAAAGGCACCACAAAACTTGTTCTACCTGCTTTCTGGGCTTAGATGGGGAATCGCTGAATTTTGGACTCGGCTGGTGACAAAATGTTCCAAACACACCCCATGCACAGCTCCACCGGGAAAGGTGCCAGAAACGAGTTCTGTTGGTAGTTTTTACACTACCCCGGTAGGCAGCTGAAAGGCACCACAAAAGTTTTTCTACCTGCTTTCTGGGCTGAGATGGGGAACAGCTGAGTTTTGGACTCGGCTGGTGACAAAATGTTCCAAACACACCCCATGCACAGCTCCACCGGGGAAGGTGCCAGAAACGAGTTCTGTTGGTAGTTTTTACACTACCCGGTAGGCAGCTGAAAGGCACCACAAAAGTTTTTCTACCTGCTTTCTGGGCTGAGATGGGGAACGGCTGAATTTTGGACTCGGCTGCTGACAAAATGTTCCAAACACACCCCATGCACAACTCCACCGGGGAAGGTGCCAGAAACGAGTTCTGTTGGTAGTTTTTACAGTACCCTGGTAGGCAAGAGAAAGGCACCACAAAACTTGTTCTACCTGCTTTCTGGGCTGAGAGGAGAATCGCTGACTTTTGGACTCGGCTGGTGAAAAAATGTTCCAAACACACCCCATGCACAACTCCACCGGGGAAGGTGCCAGAAACGAGTTCTGTTGGTAGTTTTTACACTACCCCGGTAGGCAGCTGAAAGGCATTACAAAACTTGTTCTACCTGCTTTCTGGGCTGAGATGGGGAACAGCTGAATTTTGGACTCGGCTGGTGACAGAATGTTCCAAACACACCCCATGGACACCTCCACCGGGGAAGGTGCCAGAAACGAGTTCTGTTGTTAGTTTTTACACTACCCCGGTAGGCAGCTGAAAGGCACCACAAAACTTGTTGTACCTGCTTTCTGGGCTGAGATGGGGAACAGCTGAAGTTTGGACTCGGCTGCTGACAAAATGTTCCAAACACACCCCATGCACAGCTCCACCGGGGAAGGTGCCAGAAACGAGTTCTGTTGGTAGTTTTTACACTACCCCGGTAGGCAGCTGAAAGGCACCACAAAAGTTTTTCTACCTGCTTTATGGGCTTAGATGGGGAATCGCTGAATTTTGGACTCGGCTGGTAACAAAATTTTCCAAACACACCCCATGCACAACTCCACTGGGAAAGGTGCCAGAAACGAGTTCTGTTGGTAGTTTTTACAGTACCCCGGTAGGCAGCTGAAAGGCACCACAAAACTTGTTCTACCTGCTTTCTGGGCTGAGATGGGGAATCGCTGAATTTTGGACTCGGCTGGTGACAAAATGTTCCAAACACACCCCATGCACAGCTCCACCGGGGAAGGTGCCAGAAACGAGTTCTGTTGGTAGTTTTTACAGTACCCCGGTAGGCAGCTGAAAGGCACCACAAAAGTTTTGCTACCTGCTTTCTGGGCTGAGATGGGGAACAGCTGAATTTTGGACTCGGCTGGTGACAAAATGTTCCAAACACACCCCATGCACAGCTCCACCGCCAAAGGTGCCAGAAATGAGTTCTGTTGGTAGTTTTTACAGTACCCCGGTAGGCAGCTGAAAGGCACCACAAAACTTGTTCTACCTGCTTTCTGGGCTGAGATGGGGAACAGCTGAATTTTGGACTCGGCTGCTGACAAAATGTTCCAAACACACCCCATGCACAACTCCACCGCCAAAGGTGCCAGAAACGAGCTCTGTTGGTAGTTTTTACACTACCCCGGTAGGCAAGAGAAAGGCACCACAAAACTTGTTCTACCTGCTTTCTGGGCTGAGATGGAGAATTGCTGAATTTTGGACTCGGCTGGTGACAAAATGTTCCAAACACACCCCATGCACAACTCCACCGGGGAAGGTGCGAGAAAGGAGTTCTGTTGGTAGTTTTTACAGTACCCCGGTAGGCAGCTGAAAGGCACCACAAAACTTGTTCTACCTGCTTTCTGGGCTGAGATGGAGAATCGCTGAATTTTGGACTCGGCTGGTGACAAAATGTTCCAAACACACCCCATGCACAACTCCACCGGGGAAGGCGCCAGAAACGAGTTCTGTTGGTAGTTTTTACAGTACCCTGGTAGGCAGCTGAAAGGCACCACAAGACTTGTTCTACCTGCTTTCTGGGCTGAGATGGAGAATCGCTGAATTTTGGACTCGGCTGGTGAAAAAATGTTCCAAACACACCCCATGCACAACTCCACCGGGAAAGGTGCCAGAAACGAGTTCTCTTGGTAGTTTTTACACTACCCCGGTAGGCAGCTGAAAGGCACCACAAAACTTGTTCTACCTGCTTTCTGGGCTTAGATGGGGAATCGCTGAATTTTGGACTCGGCTGGTACAAAATGTTCCAAACACACCCCATGCACAACTCCACCGGGGAAGGTGCCAGAAACGAGGTCTGTTGGTAGTTTTTACACTACCCCGGTAGGCAGCTGAAAGGCACCACAAAAGTTTTGCTACCTGCTTTCTGGGCTGAGATGGGGAACGGCTGAATTTTGGACTCGGCTGGTGACAAAATGTTCCAAACACACCCCATGCACAACTCCACCGGGGAAGGTGCCAGAAACGAGTTCTGTTGGTAGTTTTTACACTACCCCGGTAGGCAGCTGAAAGGCACCACAAAAGTTTTTCTACCTGCTTTCTGGGCTGAGATGGGGAACAGCTGAGTTTTGGACTCGGCTGCTGACAAAATGTTCCAAACACACCCCATGCACAACTCCACCGGGAAAGGTGCCAGAAACGAGTTCTGTTGGTAGTTTTTACAGTACCCTGGTAGGCAAGAGAAAGGCACCACAAAACTTGTTCTACCTGCTTTCTGGGCTGAGATGGAGAATCGCTGAATTTTGGACTCGGCTGGTGAAAAAATGTTCCAAACACACCCCATGCACAACTCCACCGGGAAAGGTGCCAGAAAGGAGTTCTCTTGGTAGTTTTTACACTACCCCGGTAGGCAGCTGAAAGGCACCACAAAACTTGTTCTACCTGCTTTCTGGGCTGAGATGGGGAATGGCTGAATTTTGGACTCGGCTGGTGACAAAATGTTCCAAACACACCCCATGCACAACTCCACCGGGGAAGGTGCCAGAAACGAGGTCTGTTGGTAGTTTTTACAGTACCCCGGTAGGCAGCTGAAAGGCACCACAAAACTTGTTCTACCTGCTTTCTGGGCTGAGATGGGGAACGGCTGAATTTTGGACTCGGCTGGTAACAAAATGTTCCAAACACACCCCATGCACACCTCAACCGAGGAAGGGTGCCAGAAACGAGTTCTTTTGGTAGTTTTTACACTACCCCGGTAGGCAGCTGAAAGGCACCACAAAACTTGTTCTACCTGCTTTCTGGGCTGAGATGGAGAATCGCTGAATTTTGGACTCGGCCGGTGACAAAATGTTCCAAACACACCCCATGCACAACTCCACCGGGGAAGGCGCCAGAAACGAGTTCTGTTGGTAGTTTTTACAGTACCCTGGTAGGCAGCTGAAAGGCACCACAAGACTTGTTCTACCTGCTTTCTGGGCTGAGATGGAGAATCGCTGAATTTTGGACTCGGCTGGTGACAAAATGTTCCAAACACACCCCATGCACAGCTCCACCGCCAAAGGTGCCAGAAACGAGTTCTGTTGGTAGTTTTTACACTACCCCGGTAGGCAGCTGAAAGGCACCACAAAACTTGTTCTACCTGCTTTCTGGGCTGAGATGGGGAATCGCTGAATTTTGGACTCGGCTGCTGACAAAATGTTCCGAACACACCCCATGCACAACTCCACCGGGAAAGGTGCCAGAAACGAGTTCTCTTGGTAGTTTTTACACTACCCTGGTAGGCAGCTGAAAGGCACCACAAAACTTGTTCTACCTGCTTTCTGGGCTTAGATGGGGAATCGCTGAATTTTGGACTCGGCTGGTGACAAAATGTTCCAAACACACCCCATGCACAACTCCACCGGGGAAGGTGCGAGAAAGGAGTTCTGTTGGTAGTTTTTACAGTACCCCGGTAGGCAGCTGAAAGGCACCACAAAACTTGTTCTACCTGCTTTCTGGGCTGAGATGGGGAACGGCTGAATTTTGGACTCGGCTGGTGACAATATGTTCCAAACACACCCCATGCACAACTCCACCGGGGAAGGTGCCAGAAACGAGTTCTGTTGGTAGTTTTTACACTACCCCGGTAGGCAGCTGAAAGGCACCACAAAAGTTTTGCTACCTGCTTTCTGGGCTGAGATGGGGAATAGCTGAGTTTTGGACTCGGCTGCTGACAAAATGTTCCAAACACACCGCATGCACAACTCCACCGGGGAAGGTGCCAGAAACGAGTTCTGTTGGTAGTTTTTACAGTACCCTGGTAGGCAAGAGAAAGGCACCACAAAACTTGTTCTACCTGCTTTCTGGGCTGAGAGGAGAATCGCTGAATTTTGGACTCGGCTGGTGACAAAATGTTCCAAACACAACCCATGCACAACTCCACCGGGAAAGGTGCCAGAAAGGAGTTCTGTTGGTAGTTTTTACACTACCCCGGTAGGCAGCTGAAAGGCACCACAAAACTTGTTCTACCTGCTTTCTGGGCTGAGATGGGGAATCGCTGAATTTTGGACTCGGCTGCTGACAAATGTTCCAAACACACCCCATGCACAACTCCTCCGGGGAAGGTGCCAGAAACGAGTTCTGTTGGTAGTTTTTACAGTACCCCGGTAGGCAGCTGAAAGGCACCACAAAACTTGTTCTACCTGTTTTCTGGGCTGAGATGGGGAACAGCTGAATTTTGGACTCGGCTGCTGACAAAATGTTCCAAACACACCCATGCACAGCTCCACCGCCAAAGGTGCCAGAAATGAGTTCTGTTGGTAGTTTTTACAGTACCCCGGTAGGCAGCTGAAAGGCACCACAAGACTAGTTCTACCTGCTTTCTGGGCTGAGATGGGGAACAGCTGAATTTTGGACTCGGCTGCTGACAAAATGTTCCAAACACACCCCATGCACAACTCCACCGGGGAAGGTGCCAGAAACGAGTTCTGTTGGTAGTTTTTACACTACCCCGGTAGGCAAGAGAAAGGCACCACAAAACTTGTTCTACCTGCTTTCTGGGCTGAGATGGAGAATTGCTGAATTTTGGACTCGGCTGCTGACAAAATGTTCCAAACACACCCCATGCACAACTCCACCGGGGAAGGTGCGAGAAAGGAGTTCTGTTGGTAGTTTTTACACTACCCCGGTAGGCAGCTGAAAGGCATTACAAAACTTGTTCTACCTGCTTTCTGGGCTGAGATGGAGAATCGCTGAATTTTGGACTCGGCTGGTGACAAAATGTTCCAAACACACCCCATGCACACCTTCACTGGCAAAGGTGCCAGAAACGAGTTCTGTTGGTAGTTTTTACACTACCCCGGTAGGCAGCTGAAAGGCACCACAAAACTTGTTCTACCTGCTTTCTGGGCTTAGATGGGGAATCGCTGAATTTTGGACTCGGCTGGTGACAAAATGTTCCAAACACACCCCATGCACAACTCCACCGGGGAAGGTGCCAGAAACGAGTTCTGTTGGTAGTTTTTACACTACCCCGGTAGGCAGCTGAAAGGCACCACAAAAGTTTTGCTACCTGCTTTCTGGGCTGAGATGGGGAACAGCTGAATTTTGGACTCGGCTGGTGACAAAATGTTCCAAACACACCCCATGCACAGCTCCACCGGGGAAGGTGCCAGAAACGAGTTCTGTTGGTAGTTTTTACACTACCCCGGTAGGCAGCTGAAAGGCACCACAAAAGTTTTGCTACCTGCTTTCTGGGCTGAGATGGGGAACAGCTGAGTTTTGGACTCGGCTGCTGACAAAATGTTCCAAACACACCCCCATGCACAACTCCTCCGGGGAAGGTGCCAGAAACGAGTTCTGTTGGTAGTTTTTACAGTACCCTGGTAGGCAAGAGAAAGGCACCACAAAACTTGTTGTACCTGCTTTCTGGGCTGAGAGGAGAATCGCTGAATTTTGGACTCGGCTGGTGAAAAAATGTTCAAACACACCCCATGCACAACTCCACCGGGAAAGGTGCCAGAAACGAGTTCTGTTGGTAGTTTTTACACTACCCCGGTAGGCAGCTGAAAGGCACCACAAAAGTTTTTCTACCTGCTTTCTGGGCTGAGATGGGGAACAGCTGAGTTTTGGACTCGGCTGGTGACAAAATGTTCCAAACACACCCCATGCACAGCTCCACCGGGGAAGGTGCCAGAAACGAGTTCTGTTGGTAGTTTTTACACTACCCCGGTAGGCAGCTGAAAGGCACCACAAAAGTTTTTCTACCTGCTTTCTGGGCTGAGATGGGGAATCGCTGAATTTTGGACTCGGCTGCTGACAAAATGTTCCAAACACACCCCATGCACAACTCCACCGGGGAAGGTGCCAGAAAGGAGTTCTGTTGGTAGTTTTTACAGTACCCTGGTAGGCAAGAGAAAGGCACCACAAAACTTGTTCTACCTGCTTTCTGGGCTGAGAGGAGAATCGCTGACTTTTGGACTCGGCTGGTGAAAAAATGTTCCAAACACACCCCATGCACAACTCCACCGGGAAAGGTGCCAGAAACGAGTTCTGTTGGTAGTTTTTACACTACCCCGGTAGGCAGCTGAAAGGCATTACAAAACTTGTTCTACCTGCTTTCTGGGCTGAGATGGGGAACAGCTGAATTTTGGACTCGGCTGGTAACAAAATGTTCCAAACACACCCCATGCACACCTCCACCGGGGAAGGTGCCAGAAACGAGTTCTGTTGGTAGTTTTTACACTACCCCGGTAGGCAGCTGAAAGGCACCACAAAACTTGTTGTACCTGCTTTCTGGGCTGAGATGGGGAACAGCTGAAGTTTGGACTCGTCTGCTGACAAAATGTTCCAAACACACCCCATGCACAGCTCCACCGGCAAAGGTGCCAGAAACGAGTTCTGTTGGTAGTTTTTACAGTACCCCGGTAGGCAGCTGAAAGGCACCACAAAAGTTTTTCTACCTGCTTTATGGGCTTAGATGGGGAATCGCTGAATTTTGGACTCGGCTGGTAACAAAATGTTCCAAAAACACCCCATGCACAACTCCACCGGGAAAGGTGCCAGAAACGAGTTCTGTTGGTAGTTTTTACAGTACCCCGGTAGGCAGCTGAAAGGCACCACAAAACTTGTTCTACCTGCTTTCTGGGCTGAGATGGGGAATCGCTGAATTTTGGACTCGGCTGGTGACAAAATGTTCCAAACACACCCCATGCACAGCTCCACCGGGGAAGGTGCCAGAAACGAGTTCTGTTGGTAGTTTTTACAGTACCCCGGTAGGCAGCTGAAAGGCACCACAAAACTTGTTCTACCTGCTTTCTGGGCTGAGATGGGGAATCGCTGAATTTTGGACTCGGCTGGTGACAAAATGTTCCAAACACACCCCATGCACAACTCCACCGGGGAAGGTGCCAGAAACGAGTTCTGTTGGTAGTTTTTACACTACCCCGGTAGGCAGCTGAAAGGCACCACAAAAGTTTTGCTACCTGCTTTCTGGGCTGAGATGGGGAACGGCTGAATTTTGGACTCGGCTGGTAACAAAATGTTCCAAACACACCCCATGCACAGCTCCACCGGGGAAGGTGCCAGAAACGAGTTCTGTTGGTAGTTTTTACACTACCCCGGTAGGCAGCTGAAAGGCACCACAAAAGTTTTGCTACCTGCTTTCTGGGCTGAGATGGGGAACAGCTGAGTTTTGGACTCGGCTGCTGACAAAATGTTCCAAACACACCCCATGCACAACTCCTCCGGGGAAGGTGCCAGAAACGAGTTCTGTTGGTAGTTTTTACAGTACCCTGGTAGGCAAGAGAAAGGCACCACAAAACTTGTTCTACCTGCTTTCTGGGCTGAGAGGAGAATCGCTGACTTTTGGACTCGGCTGGTGAAAAAATGTTCCAAACACACCCCATGCACAACTCCACCGGAAAGGTGCCAGAAACGAGTTCTGTTGGTAGTTTTTACACTACCCCGGTAGGCAGCTGAAAGGCATTACAAAACTTGTTCTACCTGCTTTCTGGGCTGAGATGGGGAACAGCTGAATTTTGGACTCGGCTGGTAACAAAATGTTCCAAACACACCCCATGCACACCTCCACCGGGGAAGGTGCCAGAAACGAGTTCTGTTGGTAGTTTTTACACTACCCCGGTAGGCAGCTGAAAGGCACCACAAAACTTGTTGTACCTGCTTTCTGGGCTGAGATGGGGAACAGCTGAAGTTTGGACTCGTCTGCTGACAAAATGTTCCAAACACACCCCATGCACAGCTCCACCGGCAAAGGTGCCAGAAACGAGTTCTGTTGGTAGTTTTTACAGTACCCCGGTAGGCAGCTGAAAGGCACCACAAAAGTTTTTCTACCTGCTTTATGGGCTTAGATGGGGAATCGCTGAATTTTGGACTCGGCTGGTAACAAAATGTTCCAAAAACACCCCATGCACAACTCCACCGGGAAAGGTGCCAGAAACGAGTTCTGTTGGTAGTTTTTACAGTACCCCGGTAGGCAGCTGAAAGGCACCACAAAACTTGTTCTACCTGCTTTCTGGGCTGAGATGGGGAATCGCTGAATTTTGGACTCGGCTGGTGACAAAATGTTCCAAACACACCCCATGCACAGCTCCACCGGGGAAGGTGCCAGAAACGAGTTCTGTTGGTAGTTTTTACAGTACCCCGGTAGGCAGCTGAAAGGCACCACAAAACTTGTTCTACCTGCTTTCTGGGCTGAGATGGGGAATCGCTGAATTTTGGACTCGGCTGGTGACAAAATGTTCCAAACACACCCCATGCACAACTCCACCGGGGAAGGTGCCAGAAACGAGTTCTGTTGGTAGTTTTTACACTACCCCGGTAGGCAGCTGAAAGGCACCACAAAAGTTTTGCTACCTGCTTTCTGGGCTGAGATGGGGAACGGCTGAATTTTGGACTCGGCTGGTAACAAAATGTTCCAAACACACCCCATGCACAGCTCCACCGGGGAAGGTGCCAGAAACGAGTTCTGTTGGTAGTTTTTACACTACCCCGGTAGGCAGCTGAAAGGCACCACAAAAGTTTTGCTACCTGCTTTCTGGGCTGAGATGGGGAACAGCTGAGTTTTGGACTCGGCTGCTGACAAAATGTTCCAAACACACCCCATGCACAACTCCTCCGGGGAAGGTGCCAGAAACGAGTTCTGTTGGTAGTTTTTACAGTACCCTGGTAGGCAAGAGAAAGGCACCACAAAACTTGTTCTACCTGCTTTCTGGGCTGAGAGGAGAATCGCTGAATTTTGGACTCGGCTGGTGAAAAAATGTTCCAAACACACCCCATGCACAACTCCACCGGGAAAGGTGCCAGAAAGGAGTTCTGTTGGTAGTTTTTACACTACCCCGGTAGGCAGCTGAAAGGCACCACAAAAGTTTTTCTACCTGCTTTCTGGGCTGAGATGGGGAACAGCTGAGTTTTGGACTCGGCTGGTGACAAAATGTTCCAAACACACCCCATGCACAGCTCCACCGGGGAAGGTGCCAGAAACGAGTTCTGTTGGTAGTTTTTACACTACCCCGGTAGGCAGCTGAATGGCACCACAAAAGTTTTTCTACCTGCTTTCTGGGCTGAGATGGGGAATCGCTGAATTTTGGACTCGGCTGCTGACAAAATGTTCCAAACACACCCCATGCACAACTCCACCGGGGAAGGTGCCAGAAAGGAGTTCTGTTGGTAGTTTTTACAGTACCCTGGTAGGCAAGAGAAAGGCACCACAAAACTTGTTCTACCTGCTTTCTGGGCTGAGAGGAGAATCGCTGACTTTTGGACTCGGCTGGTGAAAAAATGTTCCAAACACACCCCATGCACAACTCCACCGGGAAAGGTGCCAGAAACGAGTTCTGTTGGTAGTTTTTACACTACCCTGGTAGGCAGCTGAAAGGCATTACAAAACTTGTTCTACCTGCTTTCTGGGCTGAGATGGGGAACAGCTGAATTTTGGACTCGGCTGGTGACAAAATGTTCCAAACACACCCCATGCACACCTCCACCGGGGAAGGTGCCAGAAACGAGTTCTGTTGGTAGTTTTTACACTACCCCGGTAGGCAGCTGAAAGGCACCACAAAACTTGTTGTACCTGCTTTCTGGGCTGAGATGGGGAATCGCTGAATTTTGGACTCGGCTGCTGACAAAATGTTCCAAACACACCCCATGCACAGCTCCACCGGCAAAGGTGCCAGAAACGAGTTCTGTTGGTAGTTTTTACAGTACCCCGGTAGGCAGCTGAAAGGCACCACAAAAGTTTTTCTACCTGCTTTATGGGCTTAGATGGGGAATCGCTGAATTTTGGACTCGGCTGGTAACAAAATGTTCCAAAAACACCCCATGCACAACTCCACCGGGAAAGGTGCCAGAAACGAGTTCTGTTGGTAGTTTTTACAGTACCCCGGTAGGCAGCTGAAAGGCACCACAAAACTTGTTCTACCTGCTTTCTGGGCTGAGATGGGGAACAGCTGAATTTTGGACTCGGCTGGTGACAAAATGTTCCAAACACACCCCATGCACAGCTCCACCGGGGAAGGTGCCAGAAACGAGTTCTGTTGGTAGTTTTTACAGTACCCCGGTAGGCAGCTGAAAGGCACCACAAAAGTTTTGCTACCTGCTTTCTGGGCTGAGATGGGGAACAGCTGAATTTTGGACTCGGCTGGTGACAAAATGTTCCAAACACACCCCATGCACAACTCCACCGCCAAAGGTGCCAGAAACGAGTTCTGTTGGTAGTTTTTACAGTACCCCGGTAGGCAGCTGAAAGGCACCACAAAACTTGTTGTACCTGCTTTCTGGGCTGAGATGGGGAACAGCTGAATTTTGGACTCGGCTGCTGACAAAATGTTCCAAACACACCCCATGCACAACTCCACCGAGGAAGGGGCCAGAAACGAGTTCTCTTGGTAGTTTTTACACTACCCCGGTAGGCAAGAGAAAGGCACCACAAAACTTGTCCTACCTGCTTTCTGGGCTGAGATGGAGAATCGCTGAATTTTGGACTCGGCTGCTGACAAAATGTTCCAAACACACCCCATGCACAACTCCACCGGGGAAGGTGCGAGAAACGAGTTCTGTTGGTAGTTTTTACAGTACCCCTGTAGGCAGCTGAAAGGCACCACAAAACTTGTTCTACCTGCTTTCTGGGCTGAGATGGAGAATCGCTGAATTTTGGACTCGGCTGCTGACAAATGTTCCAAACACACCCCATGCACAACTCCTCCGGGGAAGGTGCCAGAAACGAGTTCTGTTGGTAGTTTTTACAGTACCCCGGTAGGCAGCTGAAAGGCACCACAAAACTTGTTCTACCTGCTTTCTGGGCTGAGATGGGGAACAGCTGAATTTTGGACTCGGCTGGTGACAAAATGTTCCAAACACACCCCATGCACAGCTCCACCGCCAAAGGTGCCAGAAACGAGTTCTGTTGGTAGTTTTTACACTACCCCCGGTAGGCAAGAGAAAGGCACCACAAAACTTGTTCTACCTGCTTTCTGGGCTGAGATGGAGAATTGCTGAATTTTGGACTCGGCTGCTGACAAAATGTTCCAAACACACCCCATGCACAACTCCACCGGGGAAGGTGCGAGAAAGGAGTTCTGTTGGTAGTTTTTACACTACCCCGGTAGGCAGCTGAAAGGCACCACAAGACTTGTTCTACCTGCTTTCTGGGCTGAGATGGAGAATCGCTGAATTTTGGACTCGGCTGGTGAAAAAATGTTCCAAACACACCCCATGCACAACTCCACCGGGAAAGGTGCCAGAAACGAGTTCTCTTGGTAGTTTTTACACTACCCCGGTAGGCAGCTGAAAGGCACCACAAAACTTGTTCTACCTGCTTTCTGGGCTTAGATGGGGAATCGCTGAATTTTGGACTCGGCTGGTGACAAAATGTTCCAAACACACCCCATGCACAACTCCACCGGGGAAGGTGCCAGAAACGAGGTCTGTTGGTAGTTTTTACAGTACCCCGGTAGGCAGCTGAAAGGCACCACAAAACTTGTTCTACCTGCTTTCTGGGCTGAGAGGAGAATCGCTGACTTTTGGACTCGGCTGGTGAAAAAATGTTCCAAACACACCCCATGCACAACTCCACCGGGAAAGGTGCCAGAAACGAGTTCTGTTGGTAGTTTTTACACTACCCCGGTAGGCAGCTGAAAGGCATTACAAAACTTGTTCTACCTGCTTTCTGGGCTGAGATGGGGAACAGCTGAATTTTGGACTCGGCTGGTAACAAAATGTTCCAAACACACCCCATGCACACCTCCACCGGGGAAGGTGCCAGAAACGAGTTCTGTTGGTAGTTTTTACACTACCCCGGTAGGCAGCTGAAAGGCACCACAAAACTTGTTGTACCTGCTTTCTGGGCTGAGATGGGGAACAGCTGAAGTTTGGACTCGTCTGCTGACAAAATGTTCCAAACACACCCCATGCACAGCTCCACCGGCAAAGGTGCCAGAAACGAGTTCTGTTGGTAGTTTTTACAGTACCCCGGTAGGCAGCTGAAAGGCACCACAAAAGTTTTTCTACCTGCTTTATGGGCTTAGATGGGGAATCGCTGAATTTTGGACTCGGCTGGTAACAAAATGTTCCAAAAACACCCCATGCACAACTCCACCGGGAAAGGTGCCAGAAACGAGTTCTGTTGGTAGTTTTTACAGTACCCCGGTAGGCAGCTGAAAGGCACCACAAAACTTGTTCTACCTGCTTTCTGGGCTGAGATGGGGAATCGCTGAATTTTGGACTCGGCTGGTGACAAAATGTTCCAAACACACCCCATGCACAGCTCCACCGGGGAAGGTGCCAGAAACGAGTTCTGTTGGTAGTTTTTACAGTACCCCGGTAGGCAGCTGAAAGGCACCACAAAACTTGTTCTACCTGCTTTCTGGGCTGAGATGGGGAATCGCTGAATTTTGGACTCGGCTGGTGACAAAATGTTCCAAACACACCCCATGCACAACTCCACCGGGGAAGGTGCCAGAAACGAGTTCTGTTGGTAGTTTTTACACTACCCCGGTAGGCAGCTGAAAGGCACCACAAAAGTTTTGCTACCTGCTTTCTGGGCTGAGATGGGGAACGGCTGAATTTTGGACTCGGCTGGTAACAAAATGTTCCAAACACACCCCATGCACAGCTCCACCGGGGAAGGTGCCAGAAACGAGTTCTGTTGGTAGTTTTTACACTACCCCGGTAGGCAGCTGAAAGGCACCACAAAAGTTTTGCTACCTGCTTTCTGGGCTGAGATGGGGAACAGCTGAGTTTTGGACTCGGCTGCTGACAAAATGTTCCAAACACACCCCATGCACAACTCCTCCGGGGAAGGTGCCAGAAACGAGTTCTGTTGGTAGTTTTTACAGTACCCTGGTAGGCAAGAGAAAGGCACCACAAAACTTGTTCTACCTGCTTTCTGGGCTGAGAGGAGAATCGCTGACTTTTGGACTCGGCTGGTGAAAAAATGTTCCAAACACACCCCATGCACAACTCCACCGGGAAAGGTGCCAGAAACGAGTTCTGTTGGTAGTTTTTACACTACCCCGGTAGGCAGCTGAAAGGCATTACAAAACTTGTTCTACCTGCTTTCTGGGCTGAGATGGGGAACAGCTGAATTTTGGACTCGGCTGGTAACAAAATGTTCCAAACACACCCCATGCACACCTCCACCGGGGAAGGTGCCAGAAACGAGTTCTGTTGGTAGTTTTTACACTACCCCGGTAGGCAGCTGAAAGGCACCACAAAACTTGTTGTACCTGCTTTCTGGGCTGAGATGGGGAACAGCTGAAGTTTGGACTCGTCTGCTGACAAAATGTTCCAAACACACCCCATGCACAGCTCCACCGGCAAAGGTGCCAGAAACGAGTTCTGTTGGTAGTTTTTACAGTACCCCCGGTAGGCAGCTGAAAGGCACCACAAAAGTTTTTCTACCTGCTTTATGGGCTTAGATGGGGAATCGCTGAATTTTGGACTCGGCTGGTAACAAAATGTTCCAAAAACACCCCATGCACAACTCCACCGGGAAAGGTGCCAGAAACGAGTTCTGTTGGTAGTTTTTACAGTACCCCGGTAGGCAGCTGAAAGGCACCACAAAACTTGTTCTACCTGCTTTCTGGGCTGAGATGGGGAATCGCTGAATTTTGGACTCGGCTGGTGACAAAATGTTCCAAACACACCCCATGCACAGCTCCACCGGGGAAGGTGCCAGAAACGAGTTCTGTTGGTAGTTTTTACAGTACCCCGGTAGGCAGCTGAAAGGCACCACAAAACTTGTTCTACCTGCTTTCTGGGCTGAGATGGGGAATCGCTGAATTTTGGACTCGGCTGGTGACAAAATGTTCCAAACACACCCCATGCACAACTCCACCGGGGAAGGTGCCAGAAACGAGTTCTGTTGGTAGTTTTTACACTACCCCGGTAGGCAGCTGAAAGGCACCACAAAAGTTTTGCTACCTGCTTTCTGGGCTGAGATGGGGAACGGCTGAATTTTGGACTCGGCTGGTAACAAAATGTTCCAAACACACCCCATGCACAGCTCCACCGGGGAAGGTGCCAGAAACGAGTTCTGTTGGTAGTTTTTACACTACCCCGGTAGGCAGCTGAAAGGCACCACAAAAGTTTTGCTACCTGCTTTCTGGGCTGAGATGGGGAACAGCTGAGTTTTGGACTCGGCTGCTGACAAAATGTTCCAAACACACCCCATGCACAACTCCTCCGGGGAAGGTGCCAGAAACGAGTTCTGTTGGTAGTTTTTACAGTACCCTGGTAGGCAAGAGAAAGGCACCACAAAACTTGTTCTACCTGCTTTCTGGGCTGAGAGGAGAATCGCTGAATTTTGGACTCGGCTGGTGAAAAAATGTTCCAAACACACCCCATGCACAACTCCACCGGGAAAGGTGCCAGAAAGGAGTTCTGTTGGTAGTTTTTACACTACCCCGGTAGGCAGCTGAAAGGCACCACAAAAGTTTTTCTACCTGCTTTCTGGGCTGAGATGGGGAACAGCTGAGTTTTGGACTCGGCTGGTGACAAAATGTTCCAAACACACCCCATGCACAGCTCCACCGGGGAAGGTGCCAGAAACGAGTTCTGTTGGTAGTTTTTACACTACCCCGGTAGGCAGCTGAATGGCACCACAAAAGTTTTTCTACCTGCTTTCTGGGCTGAGATGGGGAATCGCTGAATTTTGGACTCGGCTGCTGACAAAATGTTCCAAACACACCCCATGCACAACTCCACCGGGGAAGGTGCCAGAAAGGAGTTCTGTTGGTAGTTTTTACAGTACCCTGGTAGGCAAGAGAAAGGCACCACAAAACTTGTTCTACCTGCTTTCTGGGCTGAGAGGAGAATCGCTGACTTTTGGACTCGGCTGGTGAAAAAATGTTCCAAACACACCCCATGCACAACTCCACCGGGAAAGGTGCCAGAAACGAGTTCTGTTGGTAGTTTTTACACTACCCTGGTAGGCAGCTGAAAGGCATTACAAAACTTGTTCTACCTGCTTTCTGGGCTGAGATGGGGAACAGCTGAATTTTGGACTCGGCTGGTGACAAAATGTTCCAAACACACCCCATGCACACCTCCACCGGGGAAGGTGCCAGAAACGAGTTCTGTTGGTAGTTTTTACACTACCCCGGTAGGCAGCTGAAAGGCACCACAAAACTTGTTGTACCTGCTTTCTGGGCTGAGATGGGGAATCGCTGAATTTTGGACTCGGCTGCTGACAAAATGTTCCAAACACACCCCATGCACAGCTCCACCGGCAAAGGTGCCAGAAACGAGTTCTGTTGGTAGTTTTTACAGTACCCCGGTAGGCAGCTGAAAGGCACCACAAAAGTTTTTCTACCTGCTTTATGGGCTTAGATGGGGAATCGCTGAATTTTGGACTCGGCTGGTAACAAAATGTTCCAAAAACACCCCATGCACAACTCCACCGGGAAAGGTGCCAGAAACGAGTTCTGTTGGTAGTTTTTACAGTACCCCGGTAGGCAGCTGAAAGGCACCACAAAACTTGTTCTACCTGCTTTCTGGGCTGAGATGGGGAACAGCTGAATTTTGGACTCGGCTGGTGACAAAATGTTCCAAACACACCCCATGCACAGCTCCACCGGGGAAGGTGCCAGAAACGAGTTCTGTTGGTAGTTTTTACAGTACCCCGGTAGGCAGCTGAAAGGCACCACAAAAGTTTTGCTACCTGCTTTCTGGGCTGAGATGGGGAACAGCTGAATTTTGGACTCGGCTGGTGACAAAATGTTCCAAACACACCCCATGCACAACTCCACCGCCAAAGGTGCCAGAAACGAGTTCTGTTGGTAGTTTTTACAGTACCCCGGTAGGCAGCTGAAAGGCACCACAAAACTTGTTGTACCTGCTTTCTGGGCTGAGATGGGGAACAGCTGAATTTTGGACTCGGCTGCTGACAAAATGTTCCAAACACACCCCATGCACAACTCCACCGAGGAAGGGGCCAGAAACGAGTTCTCTTGGTAGTTTTTACACTACCCCGGTAGGCAAGAGAAAGGCACCACAAAACTTGTCCTACCTGCTTTCTGGGCTGAGATGGAGAATCGCTGAATTTTGGACTCGGCTGCTGACAAAATGTTCCAAACACACCCCATGCACAACTCCACCGGGGAAGGTGCGAGAAACGAGTTCTGTTGGTAGTTTTTACAGTACCCCTGTAGGCAGCTGAAAGGCACCACAAAACTTGTTCTACCTGCTTTCTGGGCTGAGATGGAGAATCGCTGAATTTTGGACTCGGCTGCTGACAAATGTTCCAAACACACCCCATGCACAACTCCTCCGGGGAAGGTGCCAGAAACGAGTTCTGTTGGTAGTTTTTACAGTACCCCGGTAGGCAGCTGAAAGGCACCACAAAACTTGTTCTACCTGCTTTCTGGGCTGAGATGGGGAACAGCTGAATTTTGGACTCGGCTGGTGACAAAATGTTCCAAACACACCCCATGCACAGCTCCACCGCCAAAGGTGCCAGAAACGAGTTCTGTTGGTAGTTTTTACACTACCCCGGTAGGCAAGAGAAAGGCACCACAAAACTTGTTCTACCTGCTTTCTGGGCTGAGATGGAGAATTGCTGAATTTTGGACTCGGCTGCTGACAAAATGTTCCAAACACACCCCATGCACAACTCCACCGGGGAAGGTGCGAGAAAGGAGTTCTGTTGGTAGTTTTTACACTACCCCGGTAGGCAGCTGAAAGGCACCACAAGACTTGTTCTACCTGCTTTCTGGGCTGAGATGGAGAATCGCTGAATTTTGGACTCGGCTGGTGAAAAAATGTTCCAAACACACCCCATGCACAACTCCACCGGGAAAGGTGCCAGAAACGAGTTCTCTTGGTAGTTTTTACACTACCCCGGTAGGCAGCTGAAAGGCACCACAAAACTTGTTCTACCTGCTTTCTGGGCTTAGATGGGGAATCGCTGAATTTTGGACTCGGCTGGTGACAAAATGTTCCAAACACACCCCATGCACAACTCCACCGGGGAAGGTGCCAGAAACGAGGTCTGTTGGTAGTTTTTACAGTACCCCGGTAGGCAGCTGAAAGGCACCACAAAACTTGTTCTACCTGCTTTCTGGGCTGAGATGGGGAACGGCTGAATTTTGGACTCGGCTGGTGACAAAATGTTCCAAACACACCCCATGCACAGCTCCACCGGCAAAGGTGCCAGAAACGAGTTCTGTTGGTAGTTTTTACACTACCCCGGTAGGCAGCTGAAAGGCACCACAAAAGTTTTTCTACCTGCTTTCTGGGCTGAGATGGGGAATCGCTGACTTTTGGACTCGGCTGGTGAAAAAATGTTCCAAACACACCCCATGCACAGCTCCACCGGGGAAGGTGCCAGAAACGAGTTCTGTTGGTAGTTTTTACAGTACCCCGGTAGGCAGCTGAAAGGCACCACAAAACTTGTTCTACCTGCTTTCTGGGCTGAGATGGGGAATCGCTGAATTTTGGACTCGGCTGCTGACAAATGTTCCAAACACACCCCATGCACAGCTCCACCGGGGAAGGTGCCAGAAACGAGTTCTGTTGGTAGTTTTTACAGTACCCCGGTAGGCAGCTGAAAGGCACCACAAAAGTTTTGCTACCTGCTTTCTGGGCTGAGATGGGGAACAGCTGAGTTTTGGACTCGGCTGGTGACAAAATGTTCCAAACACACCCCATGCACAGCTCCACCGCCAAAGGTGCCAGAAATGAGTTCTGTTGGTAGTTTTTACAGTACCCCGGTAGGCAGCTGAAAGGCACCACAAAACTTGTTCTACCTGCTTTCTGGGCTGAGATGGGGAACGGCTGAATTTTGGACTCGGCTGGTAACAAAATGTTCCAAACACACCCCATGCACACCTCAACCGAGGAAGGGTGCCAGAAACGAGTTCTTTTGGTAGTTTTTACACTACCCCGGTAGGCAGCTGAAAGGCACCACAAAACTTGTTCTACCTGCTTTCTGGGCTGAGATGGAGAATCGCTGAATTTTGGACTCGGCTGGTGACAAAATGTTCCAAACACACCCCATGCACAACTCCACCGGGGAAGGCGCCAGAAACGAGTTCTGTTGGTAGTTTTTACAGTACCCCGGTAGGCAGCTGAAAGGCACCACAAAACTTGTTCTACCTGCTTTCTGGGCTGAGATGGGGAACAGCTGAATTTTGGACTCGGCTGGTGACAAAATGTTCCAAACACACCCCATGCACAGCTCCACCGCCAAAGGTGCCAGAAACGAGTTCTGTTGGTAGTTTTTACACTACCCCGGTAGGCAGCTGAAAGGCACCACAAAACTTGTTCTACCTGCTTTCTGGGCTTAGATGGGGAATCGCTGAATTTTGGACTCGGCTGGTGACAAAATGTTCCAAACACACCCCATGCACAACTCCACCGGGGAAGGTGCCAGAAACGAGTTCTGTTGGTAGTTTTTACACTACCCCGGTAGGCAGCTGAAAGGCACCACAAAAGTTTTGCTACCTGCTTTCTGGGCTGAGATGGGGAACGGCTGAATTTTGGACTCGGCTGGTAACAAAATGTTCCAAACACACCCCATGCACAGCTCCACCGGGGAAGGTGCCAGAAACGAGTTCTGTTGGTAGTTTTTACACTACCCCGGTAGGCAGCTGAAAGGCACCACAAAAGTTTTGCTACCTGCTTTCTGGGCTGAGATGGGGAACAGCTGAGTTTTGGACTCGGCTGCTGACAAAATGTTCCAAACACACCCCATGCACAACTCCACCGGGAAAGGTGCCAGAAACGAGTTCTGTTGGTAGTTTTTACAGTACCCTGGTAGGCAAGAGAAAGGCACCACAAAACTTGTTCTACCTGCTTTCTGGGCTGAGATGGAGAATCGCTGAATTTTGGACTCGGCTGGTGAAAAAATGTTCCAAACACACCCCATGCACAACTCCACCGGGAAAGGTGCCAGAAACGAGTTCTGTTGGTAGTTTTTACACTACCCCGGTAGGCAGCTGAAAGGCACCACAAAACTTGTTCTACCTGCTTTCTGGGCTTAGATGGGGAATCGCTGAATTTTGGACTCGGCTGGTGACAAAATGTTCCAAACACACCCCATGCACAACTCCTCCGGGGAAGGTGCCAGAAACGAGGTCTGTTGGTAGTTTTTACAGTACCCCGGTAGGCAGCTGAAAGGCACCACAAAACTTGTTCTACCTGCTTTCTGGGCTGAGATGGGGAACGGCTGAATTTTGGACTCGGCTGGTGACAATATGTTCCAAACACACCCCATGCACAACTCCACCGGGGAAGGTGCCAGAAACGAGTTCTGTTGGTAGTTTTTACACTACCCCGGTAGGCAGCTGAAAGGCACCACAAAAGTTTTGCTCCCTGCTTTCTGGGCTGAGATGGGGAATAGCTGAGTTTTGGACTCGGCTGCTGACAAAATGTTCCAAACACACCGCATGCACAACTCCACCGGGGAAGGTGCCAGAAACGAGTTCTGTTGGTAGTTTTTACAGTACCCTGGTAGGCAAGAGAAAGGCACCACAAAACTTGTTCTACCTGCTTTCTGGGCTGAGAGGAGAATCGCTGAATTTTGGACTCGGCTGCTGACAAAATGTTCCAAACACAACCCATGCACAACTCCACCGGGAAAGGTGCCAGAAAGGAGTTCTGTTGGTAGTTTTTACACTACCCCGGTAGGCAGCTGAAAGGCACCACAAAACTTGTTCTACCTGCTTTCTGGGCTGAGATGGGGAATCGCTGAATTTTGGACTCGGCTGCTGACAAATGTTCCAAACACACCCCATGCACAACTCCTCCGGGGAAGGTGCCAGAAACGAGTTCTGTTGGTAGTTTTTACAGTACCCCGGTAGGCAGCTGAAAGGCACCACAAAACTTGTTCTACCTGCTTTCTGGGCTGAGATGGGGAACAGCTGAATTTTGGACTCGGCTGCTGACAAAATGTTCCAAACACACCCCATGCACAGCTCCACCGGGAAAGGTGCCAGAAATGAGTTCTGTTGGTAGTTTTTACAGTACCCCGGTAGGCAGCTGAAAGGCACCACAAAACTTGTTCTACCTGCTTTCTGGGCTGAGATGGGGAACAGCTGAATTTTGGACTCGGCTGCTGACAAAATGTTCCAAACACACCCCATGCACAACTCCACCGGGGAAGGTGCCAGAAACGAGTTCTGTTGGTAGTTTTTACACTACCCCGGTAGGCAGCTGAAAGGCACCACAAGACTTGTTCTACCTGCTTTCTGGGCTGAGATGGAGAATTGCTGAATTTTGGACTCGGCTGCTGACAAAATGTTCCAAACACACCCCATGCACAACTCCACCGGGGAAGGTGCGAGAAAGGAGTTCTGTTGGTAGTTTTTACACTACCCCGGTAGGCAGCTGAAAGGCATTACAAAACTTGTTCTACCTGCTTTCTGGGCTGAGATGGAGAATCGCTGAATTTTGGACTCGGCTGGTGACAAAATGTTCCAAACACACCCCATGCACACCTTCACTGGCAAAGGTGCCAGAAACGAGTTCTGTTGGTAGTTTTTACACTACCCCGGTAGGCAGCTGAAAGGCACCACAAAACTTGTTCTACCTGCTTTCTGGGCTTAGATGGGGAATCGCTGAATTTTGGACTCGGCTGGTGACAAAATGTTCCAAACACACCCCATGCACAACTCCACCGGGGAAGGTGCCAGAAACGAGTTCTGTTGGTAGTTTTTACACTACCCCGGTAGGCAGCTGAAAGGCACCACAAAAGTTTTGCTACCTGCTTTCTGGGCTGAGATGGGGAACGGCTGAATTTTGGACTCGGCTGGTAACAAAATGTTCCAAACACACCCCATGCACAGCTCCACCGGGGAAGGTGCCAGAAACGAGTTCTGTTGGTAGTTTTTACACTACCCCGGTAGGCAGCTGAAAGGCACCACAAAAGTTTTGCTACCTGCTTTCTGGGCTGAGATGGGGAACAGCTGAGTTTTGGACTCGGCTGCTGACAAAATGTTCCAAACACACCCCATGCACAACTCCACCGGGGAAGGTGCCAGAAACGAGTTCTGTTGGTAGTTTTTACAGTACCCTGGTAGGCAAGAGAAAGGCACCACAAAACTTGTTGTACCTGCTTTCTGGGCTGAGAGGAGAATCGCTGAATTTTGGACTCGGCTGGTGAAAAAATGTTCCAAACACACCCCATGCACAACTCCACCGGGAAAGGTGCCAGAAACGAGTTCTGTTGGTAGTTTTTACACTACCCCGGTAGGCAGCTGAAAGGCACCACAAAAGTTTTTCTACCTGCTTTCTGGGCTGAGATGGGGAACAGCTGAGTTTTGGACTCGGCTGGTGACAAAATGTTCCAAACACACCCCATGCACAGCTCCACCGGGGAAGGTGCCAGAAACGAGTTCTGTTGGTAGTTTTTACACTACCCCGGTAGGCAGCTGAAAGGCACCACAAAAGTTTTTCTACCTGCTTTCTGGGCTGAGATGGGGAATCGCTGAATTTTGGACTCGGCTGCTGACAAAATGTTCCAAACACACCCCATGCACAACTCCACCGGGGAAGGTGCCAGAAAGGAGTTCTGTTGGTAGTTTTTACAGTACCCTGGTAGGCAAGAGAAAGGCACCACAAAACTTGTTCTACCTGCTTTCTGGGCTGAGAGGAGAATCGCTGACTTTTGGACTCGGCTGGTGAAAAAATGTTCCAAACACACCCCATGCACAACT
The DNA here is from genome assembly GCF_023634085.1 of Falco cherrug. Lineage (NCBI taxonomy): Eukaryota > Metazoa > Chordata > Aves > Falconiformes > Falconidae > Falco > Falco cherrug. Next base: position 126,259 of record NW_026599337.1, read on the forward strand.
CCACCGGGAAAGGTGCCAGAAACGAGTTCTGTTGGTAGTTTTTACAGTACCCCGGTAGGCAGCTGAAAGGCATTACAAAACTTGTTCTACCTGCTTTCTGGGCTGAGATGGGGAACAGCTGAATTTTGGACTCGGCTGGTGACAAAATGTTCCAAACACACCCCATGCACACCTCCACCGGGGAAGGTGCCAGAAACGAGTTCTGTTGGTAGTTTTTACAGTACCCCGGTAGGCAGCTGAAAGGCACCACAAAAGTTTTTCTACCTGCTTTATGGGCTGAGATGGGGAACAGCTGAATTTTGGACTCGGCTGGTGACAAAATGTTCCAAACACACCCCATGCACAGCTCCACCGCCAAAGGTGCCAGAAACGAGTTCTGTTGGTAGTTTTTACAGTACCCCGGTAGGCAGCTGAAAGGCACCACAAAACTTGTTCTACCTGCTTTCTGGGCTGAGATGGGGAACAGCTGAATTTTGGACTCGGCTGCTGACAAAATGTTCCAAACACACCCCATGCACAACTCCACCGAGGAAGGGGCCAGAAACGAGTTCTCTTGGTAGTTTTTACACTACCCCGGTAGGCAAGAGAAAGGCACCACAAAACTTGTTCTACCTGCTTTCTGGGCTGAGATGGAGAATCGCTGAATTTTGGACTCGGCTGCTGACAAAATGTTCCAAACACACCCCATGCACAACTCCACCGGGGAAGGTGCGAGAAAGGAGTTCTGTTGGTAGTTTTTACAGTACCCCTGTAGGCAGCTGAAAGGCACCACAAAACTTGTTCTACCTGCTTTCTGGGCTGAGATGGAGAATCGCTGAATTTTGGACTCGGCTGGTGAAAAAATGTTCCAAACACACCCCATGCACAACTCCACCGGGGAAGGCGCCAGAAACGAGTTCTGTTGGTAGTTTTTACAGTACCCTGGTAGGCAGCTGAAAGGCACCACAAGACTTGTTCTACCTGCTTTCTGGGCTGAGATGGAGAATCGCTGAATTTTGGACTCGGCTGGTGAAAAAATGTTCCAAACACACCCCATGCACAACTCCACCGGGAAAGGTGCCAGAAACGAGTTCTCTTGGTAGTTTTTACACTACCCCGGTAGGCAGCTGAAAGGCGCCACAAAACTTGTTCTACCTGCTTTCTGGGCTGAGATGGGGAATCGCTGAATTTTGGACTCGGCTGCTGACAAATGTTCCAAACACACCCCATGCACAACTCCTCCGGGGAAGGTGCCAGAAACGAGTTCTGTTGGTAGTTTTTACAGTACCCCGGTAGGCAGCTGAAAGGCACCACAAAACTTGTTGTACCTGCTTTCTGGGCTGAGATGGGGAACAGCTGAATTTTGGACTCGGCTGGTGACAAAATGTTCCAAACACACCCCATGCACAGCTCCACCGCCAAAGGTGCCAGAAACGAGTTCTGTTGGTAGTTTTTACACTACCCCGGTAGGCAAGAGAAAGGCACCACAAAACTTGTTCTACCTGCTTTCTGGGCTGAGATGGAGAATTGCTGAATTTTGGACTCGGCTGCTGACAAAATGTTCCAAACACACCCCATGCACAACTCCACCGGGGAAGGTGCGAGAAAGGAGTTCTGTTGGTAGTTTTTACACTACCCCGGTAGGCAGCTGAAAGGCACCACAAAACTTGTTCTACCTGCTTTCTGGGCTGAGATGGAGAATCGCTGAATTTTGGACTCGGCTGGTGACAAAATGTTCCAAACACACCCCATGCACAACTCCACCGGGGAAGGCGCCAGAAACGAGTTCTGTTGGTAGTTTTTACAGTACCCTGGTAGGCAGCTGAAAGGCACCACAAGACTTGTTCTACCTGCTTTCTGGGCTGAGATGGAGAATCGCTGAATTTTGGACTCGGCTGGTGAAAAAATGTTCCAAACACACCCCATGCACAACTCCACCGGGAAAGGTGCCAGAAACGAGTTCTCTTGGTAGTTTTTACACTACCCCGGTAGGCAGCTGAAAGGCACCACAAAACTTGTTCTACCTGCTTTCTGGGCTTAGATGGGGAATCGCTGAATTTTGGACTCGGCTGGTGACAAAATGTTCCAAACACACCCCATGCACAACTCCACCGGGGAAGGTGCCAGAAACGAGGTCTGTTGGTAGTTTTTACAGTACCCCAGTAGGCAGCTGAAAGGCACCACAAAACTTGTTCTACCTGCTTTCTGGGCTGAGATGGGGAATCGCTGAATTTTGGACTCGGCTGCTGACAAAATGTTCCAAACACACCCCATGCACAGCTCCACCGGGGAAGGTGCCAGAAACGAGTTCTGTTGGTAGTTTTTACAGTACCCCGGTAGGCAGCTGAAAGGCACCACAAAACTTGTTGTACCTGCTTTCTGGGCTGAGATGGGGAACAGCTGAATTTTGGACTCGGCTGGTGACAAAATGTTCCAAACACACCCCATGCACAGCTCCACCGCCAAAGGTGCCAGAAACGAGTTCTGTTGGTAGTTTTTACACTACCCCGGTAGGCAAGAGAAAGGCACCACAAAACTTGTTCTACCTGCTTTCTGGGCTGAGATGGAGAATTGCTGAATTTTGGACTCGGCTGCTGACAAAATGTTCCAAACACACCCCATGCACAACTCCACCGGGGAAGGTGCGAGAAAGGAGTTCTGTTGGTAGTTTTTACACTACCCCGGTAGGCAGCTGAAAGGCACCACAAAACTTGTTCTACCTGCTTTCTGGGCTGAGATGGAGAATCGCTGAATTTTGGACTCGGCTGGTGACAAAATGTTCCAAACACACCCCATGCACAACTCCACCGGGGAAGGCGCCAGAAACGAGTTCTGTTGGTAGTTTTTACAGTACCCTGGTAGGCAGCTGAAAGGCACCACAAGACTTGTTCTACCTGCTTTCTGGGCTGAGATGGAGAATCGCTGAATTTTGGACTCGGCTGGTGAAAAAATGTTCCAAACACACCCCATGCACAACTCCACCGGGAAAGGTGCCAGAAACGAGTTCTCTTGGTAGTTTTTACACTACCCCGGTAGGCAGCTGAAAGGCACCACAAAACTTGTTCTACCTGCTTTCTGGGCTTAGATGGGGAATCGCTGAATTTTGGACTCGGCTGGTGACAAAATGTTCCAAACACACCCCATGCACAACTCCACCGGGGAAGGTGCCAGAAACGAGGTCTGTTGGTAGTTTTTACAGTACCCCAGTAGGCAGCTGAAAGGCACCACAAAACTTGTTCTACCTGCTTTCTGGGCTGAGATGGGGAATCGCTGAATTTTGGACTCGGCTGCTGACAAAATGTTCCAAACACACCCCATGCACAGCTCCACCGGGGAAGGTGCCAGAAACGAGTTCTGTTGGTAGTTTTTACACTACCCCGGTAGGCAGCTGAAAGGCACCACAAAAGTTTTTCTACCTGCTTTCTGGGCTGAGATGGGGAATCGCAGAATTTTGGACTCGGCTGCTGACAAAATGTTCCAAACACACCCCATGCACAACTCCACCGGGGAAGGTGCCAGAAAGGAGTTCTGTTGGTAGTTTTTACAGTACCCTGGTAGGCAAGAGAAAGGCACCACAAAACTTGTTCTACCTGCTTTCTGGGCTGAGAGGAGAATCGCTGACTTTTGGACTCGGCTGGTGAAAAAATGTTCCAAACACACCCCATGCACAACTCCACCGGGAAAGGTGCCAGAAACGAGTTCTGTTGGTAGTTTTTACAGTACCCCGGTAGGCAGCTGAAAGGCATTACAAAACTTGTTCTACCTGCTTTCTGGGCTGAGATGGGGAACAGCTGAATTTTGGACTCGGCTGGTGACAAAATGTTCCAAACACACCCCATGCACACCTCCACCGGGGAAGGTGCCAGAAACGAGTTCTGTTGGTAGTTTTTACAGTACCCCGGTAGGCAGCTGAAAGGCACCAGAAAAGTTTTTCTACCTGCTTTCTGGGCTGAGATGGGGAACAGCTGAATTTTGGACTCGGCTGGTGACAAAATGTTCCAAACACACCCCATGCACAGCTCCACCGCCAAAGGTGCCAGAAACGAGTTCTGTTGGTAGTTTTTACAGTACCCCGGTAGGCAGCTGAAAGGCACCACAAAACTTGTTCTACCTGCTTTCTGGGCTGAGATGGGGAACAGCTGAATTTTGGACTCGGCTGCTGACAAAATGTTCCAAACACACCCCATGCACAACTCCACCGAGGAAGGGGCCAGAAACGAGTTCTCTTGGTAGTTTTTACACTACCCCGGTAGGCAAGAGAAAGGCACCACAAAACTTGTTCTACCTGCTTTCTGGGCTGAGATGGAGAATCGCTGAATTTTGGACTCGGCTGCTGACAAAATGTTCCAAACACACCCCATGCACAACTCCACCGGGGAAGGTGCGAGAAAGGAGTTCTGTTGGTAGTTTTTACACTACCCCTGTAGGCAGCTGAAAGGCACCACAAAACTTGTTCTACCTGCTTTCTGGGCTGAGATGGAGAATCGCTGAATTTTGGACTCGGCTGGTGAAAAAATGTTCCAAACACACCCCATGCACAACTCCACCGGGGAAGGCGCCAGAAACGAGTTCTGTTGGTAGTTTTTACAGTACCCTGGTAGGCAGCTGAAAGGCACCACAAGACTTGTTCTACCTGCTTTCTGGGCTGAGATGGAGAATCGCTGAATTTTGGACTCGGCTGGTGAAAAAATGTTCCAAACACACCCCATGCACAACTCCACCGGGAAAGGTGCCAGAAACGAGTTCTCTTGGTAGTTTTTACACTACCCCGGTAGGCAGCTGAAAGGCGCCACAAAACTTGTTCTACCTGCTTTCTGGGCTGAGATGGGGAATCGCTGAATTTTGGACTCGGCTGCTGACAAATGTTCCAAACACACCCCATGCACAACTCCTCCGGGGAAGGTGCCAGAAACGAGTTCTGTTGGTAGTTTTTACAGTACCCCGGTAGGCAGCTGAAAGGCACCACAAAACTTGTTGTACCTGCTTTCTGGGCTGAGATGGGGAACAGCTGAATTTTGGACTCGGCTGGTGACAAAATGTTCCAAACACACCCCATGCACAGCTCCACCGCCAAAGGTGCCAGAAACGAGTTCTGTTGGTAGTTTTTACACTACCCCGGTAGGCAAGAGAAAGGCACCACAAAACTTGTTCTACCTGCTTTCTGGGCTGAGATGGAGAATTGCTGAATTTTGGACTCGGCTGCTGACAAAATGTTCCAAACACACCCCATGCACAACTCCACCGGGGAAGGTGCGAGAAAGGAGTTCTGTTGGTAGTTTTTACACTACCCCGGTAGGCAGCTGAAAGGCACCACAAAACTTGTTCTACCTGCTTTCTGGGCTGAGATGGAGAATCGCTGAATTTTGGACTCGGCTGGTGACAAAATGTTCCAAACACACCCCATGCACAACTCCACCGGGGAAGGCGCCAGAAACGAGTTCTGTTGGTAGTTTTTACAGTACCCTGGTAGGCAGCTGAAAGGCACCACAAGACTTGTTCTACCTGCTTTCTGGGCTGAGATGGAGAATCGCTGAATTTTGGACTCGGCTGGTGAAAAAATGTTCCAAACACACCCCAAGCACAACTCCACCGGGAAAGGTGCCAGAAACGAGTTCTCTTGGTAGTTTTTACACTACCCCGGTAGGCAGCTGAAAGGCACCACAAAACTTGTTCTACCTGCTTTCTGGGCTTAGATGGGGAATCGCTGAATTTTGGACTCGGCTGCTGACAAAATGTTCCAAACACACCCCATGCACAACTCCACCGGGGAAGGTGCCAGAAACGAGGTCTGTTGGTAGTTTTTACAGTACCCCAGTAGGCAGCTGAAAGGCACCACAAAACTTGTTCTACCTGCTTTCTGGGCTGAGATGGGGAATCGCTGAATTTTGGACTCGGCTGCTGACAAAATGTTCCAAACACACCCCATGCACAACTCCACCGGGGAAGGTGCCAGAAACGAGTTCTGTTGGTAGTTTTTACACTACCCTGGTAGGCAGCTGAAAGGCACCACAAAAGTTTTGCTACCTGCTTTCTGGGCTAGGATGGAGAATAGCTGAATTTTGGACTCGGCTGGTGACAAAATGTTCCAAACACACCCCATGCACAGCTCCACCGGCAAAGGTGCCAGAAACGAGTTCTGTTGGTAGTTTTTACACTACCCCGGTAGGCAGCTGAAAGGCACCACAAAAGTTTTTCTACCTGCTTTCTGGGCTGAGATGGGGAATCGCTGAATTTTGGACTCGGCTGCTGACAAAATGTTCCAAACACACCCCATGCACAACTCCTCCGGGGAAGGTGCCAGAAACGAGTTCTGTTGGTAGTTTTTACAGTACCCTGGTAGGCAAGAGAAAGGCACCACAAAACTTGTTCTACCTGCTTTCTGGGCTGAGAGGAGAATCGCTGACTTTTGGACTCGGCTGGTGAAAAAATGTTCCAAACACACCCCATGCACAACTCCACCGGGAAAGGTGCCAGAAACGAGTTCTGTTGGTAGTTTTTACACTACCCCGGTAGGCAGCTGAAAGGCATTAAAAAACTTGTTCTACCTGCTTTCTGGGCTGAGATGGGGAACAGCTGAATTTTGGACTCGGCTGGTGACAAAATGTTCCAAACACACCCCATGCACAGCTCCACCGGCAAAGGTGCCAGAAACGAGTTCTGTTGGTAGTTTTTACACTACCCCGGTAGGCAGCTGAAAGGCACCACAAAAGTTTTTCTACCTGCTTTCTGGGCTGAGATGGGGAATCGCTGAATTTTGGACTCGGCTGCTGACAAAATGTTCCAAACACACCCCATGCACAACTCCACCGGGGAAGGTGCCAGAAACGAGTTCTGTTGGTAGTTTTTACAGTACCCTGGTAGGCAAGAGAAAGGCACCACAAAACTTGTTCTACCTGCTTTCTGGGCTGAGAGGAGAATCGCTGACTTTTGGACTCGGCTGGTGAAAAAATGTTCCAAACACACCCCATGCACAACTCCACCGGGAAAGGTGCCAGAAACGAGTTCTGTTGGTAGTTTTTACACTACCCCGGTAGGCAGCTGAAAGGCATTAAAAAACTTGTTCTACCTGCTTTCTGGGCTGAGATGGGGAACAGCTGAATTTTGGACTCGGCTGGTGACAAAATGTTCCAAACACACCCCATGCACAGCTCCACCGGCAAAGGTGCCAGAAACGAGTTCTGTTGGTAGTTTTTACACTACCCCGGTAGGCAGCTGAAAGGCACCACAAAAGTTTTGCTACCTGCTTTATGGGCTTAGATGGGGAATCGCTGAATTTTGGACTCGGCTGGTAACAAAATGTTCCAAAAACTCCCCATGCACAACTCCACCGGGAAAGGTGCCAGAAACGAGTTCTGTTGGTAGTTTTTACAGTACCCCGGTAGGCAGCTGAAAGGCACCACAAAAGTTTTGCTACCTGCTTTCTGGGCTGAGATGGGGAACAGCTGAGTTTTGGACTCGGCTGGTGACAAAATGTTCCAAACACACCCCATGCACAGCTCCACCGCCAAAGGTGCCAGAAATGAGTTCTGTTGGTAGTTTTTACAGTACCCCGGTAGGCAGCTGAAAGGCACCACAAAACTTGTTCTACCTGCTTTCTGGGCTGAGATGGGGAACAGCTGAATTTTGGACTCGGCTGCTGACAAAATGTTCCAAACACACCCCATGCACAACTCCACCGGGGAAGGTGCCAGAAACGAGTTCTGTTGGTAGTTTTTACACTACCCCGGTAGGCAGCTGAAAGGCACCACAAAACTTGTTGTACCTGCTTTCTGGGCTGAGATGGGGAACGGCTGAATTTTGGACTCGGCTGGTAACAAAATGTTCCAAACACACCCCATGCACACCTCAACCGAGGAAGGTGCCAGAAACGAGTTCTGTTGGTAGTTTTTACACTACCCCGGTAGGCAGCTGAAAGGCACCACAAAACTTGTTCTACCTGCTTTCTGGGCTGAGATGGGGAATCGCTGAATTTTGGACTCGGCTGCTGACAAATGTTCCAAACACACCCCATGCACAACTCCTCCGGGGAAGGTGCCAGAAACGAGTTCTGTTGGTAGTTTTTACAGTACCCCGGTAGGCAGCTGAAAGGCACCACAAAACTTGTTCTACCTGCTTTCTGGGCTGAGATGGGGAATCGCTGAATTTTGGACTCGGCTGGTGACAAAATGTTCCAAACACACCCCATGCACAACTCCTCCGGGGAAGGTGCCAGAAACGAGTTCTGTTGGTAGTTTTTACAGTACCCCGGTAGGCAGCTGAAAGGCACCACAAAACTTGTTCTACCTGCTTTCTGGGCTGAGATGGGGAACAGCTGAATTTTGGACTCGGCTGCTGACAAAATGTTCCAAACACACCCCATGCACAACTCCACCGGGGAAGGTGCCAGAAACGAGTTCTGTTGGTAGTTTTTACAGTACCCCGGTAGGCAGCTGAAAGGCACCACAAAACTTGTTCTACCTGCTTTCTGGGCTGAGATGGAGAATCGCTGAATTTTGGACTCGGCTGGTGACAAAATGTTCCAAACACACCCCATGCACAACTCCACCGGGGAAGGCGCCAGAAACGAGTTCTGTTGGTAGTTTTTACACTACCCCGGTAGGCAGCTGAAAGGCACCACAAGACTTGTTCTACCTGCTTTCTGGGCTGAGATGGAGAATCGCTGAATTTTGGACTCGGCTGGTGAAAAAATGTTCCAAACACACCCCATGCACACCTCAACCGAGGAAGGTGCCAGAAACGAGTTCTTTTGGTAGTTTTTACAGTACCCCGGTAGGCAGCTGAAAGGCACCACAAAACTTGTTCTACCTGCTTTCTGGGCTGAGATGGGGAACAGCTGAATTTTGGACTCGGCTGGTGACAAATGTTCCAAACACACCCCATGCACAACTCCTCCGGGGAAGGTGCCAGAAACGAGTTCTGTTGGTAGTTTTTACAGTACCCCGGTAGGCAGCTGAAAGGCACCACAAAACTTGTTCTACCTGCTTTCTGGGCTGAGATGGGGAACAGCTGAATTTTGGACTCGGCTGCTGACAAAATGTTCCAAACACACCCCATGCACAGCTCCACCGGGGAAGGTGCCAGAAACGAGTTCTGTTGGTAGTTTTTACAGTACCCCGGTAGGCAGCTGAAAGGCACCACAAAACTTGTTCTACCTGCTTTCTGGGCTGAGATGGAGAATCGCTGAATTTTGGACTCGGCTGGTGACAAAATGTTCCAAACACACCCCATGCACAACTCCACCGGGGAAGGCGCCAGAAACGAGTTCTGTTGGTAGTTTTTACAGTACCCCGGTAGGCAGCTGAAAGGCACCACAAAACTTGTTGTACCTGCTTTCTGGGCTGAGATGGGGAATCGCTGAATTTTGGACTCGGCTGCTGACAAATGTTCCAAACACACCCCATGCACAACTCCTCCGGGGAAGGTGCCAGAAACGAGTTCTTTTGGTAGTTTTTACACTACCCCGGTAGGCAGCTGAAAGGCACCACAAAACTTGTTCTACCTGCTTTCTGGGCTGAGATGGGGAACAGCTGAATTTTGGACTCGGCTGGTGACAAAATGTTCCAAACACACCCCATGCACAGCTCCACCGCCAAAGGTGCCAGAAACGAGTTCTGTTGGTAGTTTTTACAGTACCCCGGTAGGCAGCTGAAAGGCACCACAAGACTTGTTCTACCTGCTTTCTGGGCTGAGATGGAGAATCGCTGAATTTTGGACTCGGCTGGTGACAAAATGTTCCAAACACACCGCATGCACAACTCCACCGGGGAAGGCGCCAGAAACGAGTTCTGTTGGTAGTTTTTACACTACCCCGGTAGGCAGCTGAAAGGCACCACAAGACTTGTTCTACCTGCTTTCTGGGCTGAGATGGAGAATCGCTGAATTTTGGACTCGGCTGGTGAAAAAATGTTCCAAACACACCCCATGCACACCTCAACCGAGGAAGGTGCCAGAAACGAGTTCTTTTGGTAGTTTTTACACTACCCCGGTAGGCAAGAGAAAGGCACCACAAAACTTGTTCTACCTGCTTTATGGGCTGAGATGGGGAATCGCTGAATTTTGGACTCGGCTGCTGACAAATGTTCCAAACACACCCCATGCACAACTCCTCCGGGGAAGGTGCCAGAAACGAGTTCTGTTGGTAGTTTTTACACTACCCCGGTAGGCAGCTGAAAGGCACCACAAGACTTGTTCTACCTGCTTTCTGGGCTGAGATGGGGAACAGCTGAATTTTGGACTCGGCTGGTGAAAAAATGTTCCAAACACACCCCATGCACACCTCAACCGAGGAAGGTGCCAGAAACGAGTTCTTTTGGTAGTTTTTACAGTACCCCGGTAGGCAGCTGAAAGGCACCACAAAACTTGTTCTACCTGCTTTCTGGGCTGAGATGGGGAACAGCTGAATTTTGGACTCGGCTGGTGACAAATGTTCCAAACACACCCCATGCACAACTCCTCCGGGGAAGGTGCCAGAAACGAGTTCTGTTGGTAGTTTTTACAGTACCCCGGTAGGCAGCTGAAAGGCACCACAAAACTTGTTCTACCTGCTTTCTGGGCTGAGATGGGGAACAGCTGAATTTTGGACTCGGCTGGTGACAAAATGTTCCAAACACACCCCATGCACAGCTCCACCGCCAAAGGTGCCAGAAACGAGTTCTGTTGGTAGTTTTTACAGTACCCCAGTAGGCAGCTGAAAGGCACCACAAAACTTGTTCTACCTGCTTTCTGGGCTGAGATGGAGAATCGCTGAATTTTGGACTCGGCTGGTGACAAAATGTTCCAAACACACCCCATGCACAACTCCACCGGGGAAGGCGCCAGAAACGAGTTCTGTTGGTAGTTTTTACACTACCCCGGTAGGCAGCTGAAAGGCACCACAAGACTTGTTCTACCTGCTTTCTGGGCTGAGATGGAGAATCGCTGAATTTTGGACTCGGCTGGTGAAAAAATGTTCCAAACACACCCCATGCACACCTCAACCGAGGAAGGTGCCAGAAACGAGTTCTTTTGGTAGTTTTTACACTACCCCGGTAGGCAGCTGAAAGGCACCACAAAACTTGTTCTACCTGCTTTCTGGGCTGAGATGGGGAATCGCTGAATTTTGGACTCGGCTGCTGACAAATGTTCCAAACACACCCCATGCACAACTCCTCCGGGGAAGGTGCCAGAAACGAGTTCTGTTGGTAGTTTTTACAGTACCCCGGTAGGCAGCTGAAAGGCACCACAAAACTTGTTCTACCTGCTTTCTGGGCTGAGATGGGGAACAGCTGAATTTTGGACTCGGCTGGTGACAAAATGTTCCAAACACACCCCATGCACAGCTCCACCGCCAAAGGTGCCAGAAACGAGTTCTGTTGGTAGTTTTTACAGTACCCCGGTAGGCAGCTGAAAGGCACCACAAGACTTGTTCTACCTGCTTTCTGGGCTGAGATGGAGAATCGCTGAATTTTGGACTCGGCTGGTGACAAAATGTTCCAAACACACCGCATGCACAACTCCACCGGGGAAGGCGCCAAAACGAGTTCTGTTGGTAGTTTTTACACTACCCCGGTAGGCAGCTGAAAGGCACCACAAGACTTGTTCTACCTGCTTTCTGGGCTGAGATGGAGAATCGCTGAATTTTGGACTCGGCTGGTGAAAAAATGTTCCAAACACACCCCATGCACACCTCAACCGAGGAAGGTGCCAGAAACGAGTTCTTTTGGTAGTTTTTACACTACCCCGGTAGGCAAGAGAAAGGCACCACAAAACTTGTTCTACCTGCTTTATGGGCTGAGATGGGGAATCGCTGAATTTTGGACTCGGCTGCTGACAAATGTTCCAAACACACCCCATGCACAACTCCTCCGGGGAAGGTGCCAGAAACGAGTTCTGTTGGTAGTTTTTACAGTACCCCGGTAGGCAGCTGAAAGGCACCACAAAACTTGTTCTACCTGCTTTCTGGGCTGAGATGGGGAACAGCTGAATTTTGGACTCGGCTGGTGACAAAATGTTCCAAACACACCCCATGCACAGCTCCACCGCCAAAGGTGCCAGAAATGAGTTCTGTTGGTAGTTTTTACAGTACCCCGGTAGGCAGCTGAAAGGCACCACAAAACTTGTTCTACCTGCTTTCTGGGCTGAGATGGGGAACAGCTGAATTTTGGACTCGGCTGCTGACAAAATGTTCCAAACACACCCCATGCACAACTCCACCGGGGAAGGTGCCAGAAACGAGTTCTGTTGGTAGTTTTTACACTACCCCGGTAGGCAAGAGAAAGGCACCACAAAACTTGTTCTACCTGCTTTCTGGGCTGAGATGGAGAATCGCTGAATTTTGGACTCGGCTGCTGACAAAATGTTCCAAACACACCCCATGCACAACTCCACCGGGGAAGGTGCGAGAAAGGAGTTCTGTTGGTAGTTTTTACAGTACCCCGGTAGGCAGCTGAAAGGCACCACAAAACTTGTTCTACCTGCTTTCTGGGCTGAGATGGAGAATCGCTGAGTTTTGGACTCGGCTGGTGACAAAATGTTCCAAACACACCGCATGCACAACTCCACCGGGGAAGGTGCCAGAAACGAGTTCTGTTGGTAGTTTTTACAGTACCCTGTAGGCAAGAGAAAGGCACCACAAAACTTGTTCTACCTGCTTTCTGGGCTGAGATGGAGAATCGCTGAATTTTGGACTCGGCTGCTGACAAAATGTTCCAAACACACCCCATGCACAACTCCACCGGGGAAGGTGCCAGAAACGAGGTCTGTTGGTAGTTTTTACAGTACCCCAGTAGGCAGCTGAAAGGCACCACAAAACTTGTTCTACCTGCTTTCTGGGCTGAGATGGGGAATCGCTGAATTTTGGACTCGGCTGCTGACAAAATGTTCCAAACACACCCCATGCACAACTCCACCGGGGAAGGTGCCAGAAACGAGTTCTGTTGGTAGTTTTTACACTACCCTGGTAGGCAGCTGAAAGGCACCACAAAAGTTTTGCTACCTGCTTTCTGGGCTGAGATGGAGAATAGCTGAATTTTGGACTCGGCTGGTGACAAAATGTTCCAAACACACCCCATGCACAGCTCCACCGGCAAAGGTGCCAGAAACGAGTTCTGTTGGTAGTTTTTACACTACCCCGGTAGGCAGCTGAAAGGCACCACAAAAGTTTTTCTACCTGCTTTCTGGGCTGAGATGGGGAATCGCTGAATTTTGGACTCGGCTGCTGACAAAATGTTCCAAACACACCCCATGCACAACTCCACCGGGGAAGGTGCCAGAAACGAGTTCTGTTGGTAGTTTTTACAGTACCCTGGTAGGCAAGAGAAAGGCACCACAAAACTTGTTCTACCTGCTTTCTGGGCTGAGAGGAGAATCGCTGACTTTTGGACTCGGCTGGTGAAAAAATGTTCCAAACACACCCCATGCACAACTCCACCGGGAAAGGTGCCAGAAACGAGTTCTGTTGGTAGTTTTTACACTACCCCGGTAGGCAGCTGAAAGGCATTAAAAAACTTGTTCTACCTGCTTTCTGGGCTGAGATGGGGAACAGCTGAATTTTGGACTCGGCTGGTGACAAAATGTTCCAAACACACCCCATGCACAGCTCCACCGGCAAAGGTGCCAGAAACGAGTTCTGTTGGTAGTTTTTACACTACCCCGGTAGGCAGCTGAAAGGCACCACAAAAGTTTTGCTACCTGCTTTATGGGCTTAGATGGGGAATCGCTGAATTTTGGACTCGGCTGGTAACAAAATGTTCCAAAAACACCCCATGCACAACTCCACCGGGAAAGGTGCCAGAAACGAGTTCTGTTGGTAGTTTTTACAGTACCCCGGTAGGCAGCTGAAAGGCACCACAAAAGTTTTGCTACCTGCTTTCTGGGCTGAGATGGGGAACAGCTGAGTTTTGGACTCGGCTGGTGACAAAATGTTCCAAACACACCCCATGCACAGCTCCACCGCCAAAGGTGCCAGAAATGAGTTCTGTTGGTAGTTTTTACAGTACCCCGGTAGGCAGCTGAAAGGCACCACAAAACTTGTTCTACCTGCTTTCTGGGCTGAGATGGGGAACAGCTGAATTTTGGACTCGGCTGCTGACAAAATGTTCCAAACACACCCCATGCACAACTCCACCGGGGAAGGTGCCAGAAACGAGTTCTGTTGGTAGTTTTTACACTACCCCGGTAGGCAGCTGAAAGGCACCACAAAACTTGTTGTACCTGCTTTCTGGGCTGAGATGGGGAACGGCTGAATTTTGGACTCGGCTGGTAACAAAATGTTCCAAACACACCCCATGCACACCTCAACCGAGGAAGGTGCCAGAAACGAGTTCTGTTGGTAGTTTTTACACTACCCCGGTAGGCAGCTGAAAGGCACCACAAAACTTGTTCTACCTGCTTTCTGGGCTGAGATGGGGAATCGCTGAATTTTGGACTCGGCTGCTGACAAATGTTCCAAACACACCCCATGCACAACTCCTCCGGGGAAGGTGCCAGAAACGAGTTCTGTTGGTAGTTTTTACAGTACCCCGGTAGGCAGCTGAAAGGCACCACAAAACTTGTTCTACCTGCTTTCTGGGCTGAGATGGGGAATCGCTGAATTTTGGACTCGGCTGGTGACAAAATGTTCCAAACACACCCCATGCACAACTCCTCCGGGGAAGGTGCCAGAAACGAGTTCTGTTGGTAGTTTTTACAGTACCCCGGTAGGCAGCTGAAAGGCACCACAAAACTTGTTCTACCTGCTTTCTGCGCTGAGATGGGGAACAGCTGAATTTTGGACTCGGCTGCTGACAAAATGTTCCAAACACACCCCATGCACAACTCCACCGGGGAAGGTGCCAGAAACGAGTTCTGTTGGTAGTTTTTACACTACCCCGGTAGGCAGCTGAAAGGCACCACAAAACTTGTTCTACCTGCTTTCTGGGCTGAGATGGAGAATCGCTGAATTTTGGACTCGGCTGGTGACAAAATGTTCCAAACACACCCCATGCACAACTCCACCGGGGAAGGCGCCAGAAACGAGTTCTGTTGGTAGTTTTTACACTACCCCGGTAGGCAGCTGAAAGGCACCACAAGACTTGTTCTACCTGCTTTCTGGGCTGAGATGGAGAATCGCTGAATTTTGGACTCGGCTGGTGAAAAAATGTTCCAAACACACCCCATGCACACCTCAACCGAGGAAGGTGCCAGAAACGAGTTCTTTTGGTAGTTTTTACAGTACCCCGGTAGGCAGCTGAAAGGCACCACAAAACTTGTTCTACCTGCTTTCTGGGCTGAGATGGGGAACAGCTGAATTTTGGACTCGGCTGGTGACAAATGTTCCAAACACACCCCATGCACAACTCCTCCGGGGAAGGTGCCAGAAACGAGTTCTGTTGGTAGTTTTTACAGTACCCCGGTAGGCAGCTGAAAGGCACCACAAAACTTGTTCTACCTGCTTTCTGGGCTGAGATGGGGAACAGCTGAATTTTGGACTCGGCTGCTGACAAAATGTTCCAAACACACCCCATGCACAGCTCCACCGGGGAAGGTGCCAGAAACGAGTTCTGTTGGTAGTTTTTACAGTACCCCGGTAGGCAGCTGAAAGGCACCACAAAACTTGTTCTACCTGCTTTCTGGGCTGAGATGGAGAATCGCTGAATTTTGGACTCGGCTGGTGACAAAATGTTCCAAACACACCCCATGCACAACTCCACCGGGGAAGGCGCCAGAAACGAGTTCTGTTGGTAGTTTTTACACTACCCCGGTAGGCAGCTGAAAGGCACCACAAGACTTGTTCTACCTGCTTTCTGGGCTGAGATGGAGAATCGCTGAATTTTGGACTCGGCTGGTGAAAAAATGTTCCAAACACACCCCATGCACACCTCAACCGAGGAAGGTGCCAGAAACGAGTTCTTTTGGTAGTTTTTACACTACCCCGGTAGGCAGCTGAAAGGCACCACAAAACTTGTTCTACCTCCTTTCTGGGCTGAGATGGGGAATCGCTGAATTTTGGACTCGGCTGCTGACAAATGTTCCAAACACACCCCATGCACAACTCCTCCGGGGAAGGTGCCAGAAACGAGTTCTGTTGGTAGTTTTTACAGTACCCCGGTAGGCAGCTGAAAGGCACCACAAAACTTGTTCTACCTGCTTTCTGGGCTGAGATGGGGAACAGCTGAATTTTGGACTCGGCTGGTGACAAAATGTTCCAAACACACCCCATGCACAGCTCCACCGCCAAAGGTGCCAGAAACGAGTTCTGTTGGTAGTTTTTACAGTACCCCGGTAGGCAGCTGAAAGGCACCACAAGACTTGTTCTACCTGCTTTCTGGGCTGAGATGGAGAATCGCTGAATTTTGGACTCGGCTGGTGACAAAATGTTCCAAACACACCGCATGCACAACTCCACCGGGGAAGGCGCCAGAAACGAGTTCTGTTGGTAGTTTTTACACTACCCCGGTAGGCAGCTGAAAGGCACCACAAGACTTGTTCTACCTGCTTTCTGGGCTGAGATGGAGAATCGCTGAATTTTGGACTCGGCTGGTGAAAAAATGTTCCAAACACACCCCATGCACACCTCAACCGAGGAAGGTGCCAGAAACGAGTTCTTTTGGTAGTTTTTACACTACCCCGGTAGGCAAGAGAAAGGCACCACAAAACTTGTTCTACCTGCTTTATGGGCTGAGATGGGGAATCGCTGAATTTTGGACTCGGCTGCTGACAAATGTTCCAAACACACCCCATGCACAACTCCTCCGGGGAAGGTGCCAGAAACGAGTTCTGTTGGTAGTTTTTACACTACCCCGGTAGGCAGCTGAAAGGCACCACAAGACTTGTTCTACCTGCTTTCTGGGCTGAGATGGGGAACAGCTGAATTTTGGACTCGGCTGGTGAAAAAATGTTCCAAACACACCCCATGCACACCTCAACCGAGGAAGGTGCCAGAAACGAGTTCTTTTGGTAGTTTTTACAGTACCCCGGTAGGCAGCTGAAAGGCACCACAAAACTTGTTCTACCTGCTTTCTGGGCTGAGATGGGGAACAGCTGAATTTTGGACTCGGCTGGTGACAAATGTTCCAAACACACCCCATGCACAACTCCTCCGGGGAAGGTGCCAGAAACGAGTTCTGTTGGTAGTTTTTACAGTACCCCGGTAGGCAGCTGAAAGGCACCACAAAACTTGTTCTACCTGCTTTCTGGGCTGAGATGGGGAACAGCTGAATTTTGGACTCGGCTGCTGACAAAATGTTCCAAACACACCCCATGCACAGCTCCACCGGGGAAGGTGCCAGAAACGAGTTCTGTTGGTAGTTTTTACAGTACCCCGGTAGGCAGCTGAAAGGCACCACAAAACTTGTTCTACCTGCTTTCTGGGCTGAGATGGAGAATCGCTGAATTTTGGACTCGGCTGGTGACAAAATGTTCCAAACACACCCCATGCACAACTCCACCGGGGAAGGCGCCAGAAACGAGTTCTGTTGGTAGTTTTTACACTACCCCGGTAGGCAGCTGAAAGGCACCACAAGACTTGTTCTACCTGCTTTCTGGGCTGAGATGGAGAATCGCTGAATTTTGGACTCGGCTGGTGAAAAAATGTTCCAAACACACCCCATGCACACCTCAACCGAGGAAGGTGCCAGAAACGAGTTCTTTTGGTAGTTTTTACACTACCCCGGTAGGCAGCTGAAAGGCACCACAAAACTTGTTCTACCTGCTTTCTGGGCTGAGATGGGGAATCGCTGAATTTTGGACTCGGCTGCTGACAAAATGTTCCAAACACACCCCATGCACAACTCCTCCGGGGAAGGTGCCAGAAACGAGTTCTGTTGGTAGTTTTTACAGTACCCCGGTAGGCAGCTGAAAGGCACCACAAAACTTGTTCTACCTGCTTTCTGGGCTGAGATGGGGAACAGCTGAATTTTGGACTCGGCTGGTGACAAAATGTTCCAAACACACCCCATGCACAGCTCCACCGCCAAAGGTGCCAGAAACGAGTTCTGTTGGTAGTTTTTACAGTACCCCGGTAGGCAGCTGAAAGGCACCACAAGACTTGTTCTACCTGCTTTCTGGGCTGAGATGGAGAATCGCTGAATTTTGGACTCGGCTGGTGACAAAATGTTCCAAACACACCGCATGCACAACTCCACCGGGGAAGGCGCCAAAACGAGTTCTGTTGGTAGTTTTTACACTACCCCGGTAGGCAGCTGAAAGGCACCACAAGACTTGTTCTACCTGCTTTCTGGGCTGAGATGGAGAATCGCTGAATTTTGGACTCGGCTGGTGAAAAAATGTTCCAAACACACCCCATGCACACCTCAACCGAGGAAGGTGCCAGAAACGAGTTCTTTTGGTAGTTTTTACACTACCCCGGTAGGCAAGAGAAAGGCACCACAAAACTTGTTCTACCTGCTTTATGGGCTGAGATGGGGAATCGCTGAATTTTGGACTCGGCTGCTGACAAATGTTCCAAACACACCCCATGCACAACTCCTCCGGGGAAGGTGCCAGAAACGAGTTCTGTTGGTAGTTTTTACAGTACCCCGGTAGGCAGCTGAAAGGCACCACAAAACTTGTTCTACCTGCTTTCTGGGCTGAGATGGGGAACAGCTGAATTTTGGACTCGGCTGGTGACAAAATGTTCCAAACACACCCCATGCACAGCTCCACCGCCAAAGGTGCCAGAAATGAGTTCTGTTGGTAGTTTTTACAGTACCCCGGTAGGCAGCTGAAAGGCACCACAAAACTTGTTCTACCTGCTTTCTGGGCTGAGATGGGGAACAGCTGAATTTTGGACTCGGCTGCTGACAAAATGTTCCAAACACACCCCATGCACAACTCCACCGGGGAAGGTGCCAGAAACGAGTTCTGTTGGTAGTTTTTACACTACCCCGGTAGGCAAGAGAAAGGCACCACAAAACTTGTTCTACCTGCTTTCTGGGCTGAGATGGAGAATCGCTGAATTTTGGACTCGGCTGCTGACAAAATGTTCCAAACACACCCCATGCACAACTCCACCGGGGAAGGTGCGAGAAAGGAGTTCTGTTGGTAGTTTTTACAGTACCCCGGTAGGCAGCTGAAAGGCACCACAAAACTTGTTCTACCTGCTTTCTGGGCTGAGATGGAGAATCGCTGAGTTTTGGACTCGGCTGCTGACAAAATGTTCCAAACACACCGCATGCACAACTCCACCGGGGAAGGTGCCAGAAACGAGTTCTGTTGGTAGTTTTTACAGTACCCTGTAGGCAAGAGAAAGGCACCACAAAACTTGTTCTACCTGCTTTCTGGGCTGAGATGGGGAACAGCTGAGTTTTGGACTCGGCTGGTGAAAAAATGTTCCAAACACAACCCATGCACAACTCCACCGGGAAAGGTGCCAGAAAGGAGTTCTGTTGGTAGTTTTTACACTACCCCGGTAGGCAGCTGAAAGGCACCACAAAACTTGTTCTACCTGCTTTCTGGGCTGAGATGGGGAATCGCTGAATTTTGGACTCGGCTGGTGACAAAATGTTCCAAACACACCCCATGCACAACTCCACCGGGGAAGGTGCCAGAAACAAGTTCTGTTGGTAGTTTTTACACTACCCCGGTAGGCAGCTGAAAGGCACCACAAAACTTGTTCTACCTGCTTTCTGGGCTGAGATGGGGAACGGCTGAATTTTGGACTCGGCTGGTGACAAAATGTTCCAAACACACCCCATGCACAACTCCACCGGGGAAGGTGCCAGAAACGAGTTCTGTTGGTAGTTTTTACACTACCCCGGTAGGCAGCTGAAAGGCACCACAAAAGTTTTTCTACCTGCTTTATGGGCTTAGATGGGGAATCGCTGAATTTTGGACTCGGCTGGTAACAAAATGTTCCAAACACACCCCATGCACAGCTCCACCGGGGAAGGTGCCAGAAACGAGTTCTGTTGGTAGTTTTTACAGTACCCCGGTAGGCAAGAGAAAGGCACCACAAAACTTGTTCTACCTGCTTTCTGGGCTGAGATGGGGAACGGCTGAATTTTGGACTCGGCTGGTGACAAAATGTTCCAAACACACCCCATGCACAACTCCACCGGGGAAGGTGCGAGAAAGGAGTTCTGTTGGTAGTTTTTACACTACCCCGGTAGGCAGCTGAAAGGCACCACAAAAGTTTTTCTACCTGCTTTATGGGCTTAGATGGGGAATCGCTGAATTTTGGACTCGGCTGGTAACAAAATGTTCCAAACACACCCCATGCACAGCTCCACCGGGGAAGGTGCCAGAAACGAGTTCTGTTGGTAGTTTTTACAGTACCCCGGTAGGCAGCTGAAAGGCACCACAAAACTTGTTCTACCTGCTTTCTGGGCTGAGATGGAGAATCGCTGAGTTTTGGACTCGGCTGCTGACAAAATGTTCCAAACACACCGCATGCACAACTCCACCGGGGAAGGTGCCAGAAACGAGTTCTGTTGGTAGTTTTTACAGTACCCTGTAGGCAAGAGAAAGGCACCACAAAACTTGTTCTACCTGCTTTCTGGGCTGAGATGGGGAACAGCTGAGTTTTGGACTCGGCTGGTGAAAAAATGTTCCAAACACAACCCATGCACAACTCCACCGGGAAAGGTGCCAGAAACGAGTTCTGTTGGTAGTTTTTACACTACCCCGGTAGGCAGCTGAAAGGCACCACAAAACTTGTTCTACCTGCTTTCTGGGCTGAGATGGGGAATCGCTGAATTTTGGACTCGGCTGGTGACAAAATGTTCCAAACACACCCCATGCACAACTCCACCGGGGAAGGTGCCAGAAACGAGTTCTGTTGGTAGTTTTTACACTACCCCGGTAGGCAGCTGAAAGGCACCACAAAACTTGTTCTACCTGCTTTCTGGGCTGAGATGGGGAACGGCTGAATTTTGGACTCGGCTGGTGACAAAATGTTCCAAACACACCCCATGCACAACTCCACCGGGGAAGGTGCCAGAAACGAGTTCTGTTGGTAGTTTTTACACTACCCCGGTAGGCAGCTGAAAGGCACCACAAAAGTTTTTCTACCTGCTTTATGGGCTTAGATGGGGAATCGCTGAATTTTGGACTCGGCTGGTAACAAAATGTTCCAAACACACCCCATGCACAGCTCCACCGGGGAAGGTGCCAGAAACGAGTTCTGTTGGTAGTTTTTACACTACCCCGGTAGGCAGCTGAAAGGCACCACAAAACTTGTTCTACCTGCTTTCTGGGCTGAGATGGGGAACGGCTGAATTTTGGACTCGGCTGGTGACAAAATGTTCCAAACACACCCCATGCACAACTCCACCGGGGAAGGTGCGAGAAAGGAGTTCTGTTGGTAGTTTTTACACTACCCCGGTAGGCAGCTGAAAGGCACCACAAAACTTGTTCTACCTGCTTTCTGGGCTTAGATGGGGAATCGCTGAATTTTGGACTCGGCTGGTAACAAAATGTTCCAAACACACCCCATGCACAGCTCCACCGGGGAAGGTGCCAGAAACGAGTTCTGTTGGTAGTTTTTACACTACCCCGGTAGGCAGCTGAAAGGCACCACAAAAGTTTTGCTACCTGCTTTCTGGGCTGAGATGGGGAACAGCTGAGTTTTGGACTCGGCTGGTGACAAAATGTTCCAAACACACCCCATGCACAACTCCACCGGGGAAGGGGCCAGAAACGAGTTCTGTTGGTAGTTTTTACAGTACCCTGGTAGGCAAGAGAAAGGCACCACAAAACTTGTTGTACCTGCTTTCTGGGCTGAGATGGAGAATCGCTGAATTTTGGACTCGGCTGGTGAAAAAATGTTCCAAACACACCCCATGCACAACTCCACCGGGAAAGGCGCCAGAAACGAGTTCTGTTGGTAGTTTTTACAGTACCCCGGTAGGCAGCTGAAAGGCACCACAAGACTTGTTCTACCTGCTTTCTGGGCTGAGATGGAGAATCGCTGAATTTTGGACTCGGCTGGTGACAAAATGTTCCAAACACACCCCATGCACAACTCCTCCGGGGAAGGTGCCAGAAACGAGTTCTGTTGGTAGTTTTTACAGTACCCCGGTAGGCAGCTGAAAGGCACCACAAAACTTGTTCTACCTGCTTTCTGGGCTGAGATGGGGAACAGCTGAATTTTGGACTCGGCTGGTGACAAAATGTTCCAAACACACCCCATGCACAGCTCCACCGCCAAAGGTGCCAGAAATGAGTTCTGTTGGTAGTTTTTACAGTACCCCGGTAGGCAGCTGAAAGGCACCACAAAACTTGTTCTACCTGCTTTCTGGGCTGAGATGGGGAACAGCTGAATTTTGGACTCGGCTGCTGACAAAATGTTCCAAACACACCCCATGCACAACTCCACCGGGGAAGGTGCCAGAAACGAGTTCTGTTGGTAGTTTTTACACTACCCCGGTAGGCAAGAGAAAGGCACCACAAAACTTGTTCTACCTGCTTTCTGGGCTGAGATGGAGAATCGCTGAATTTTGGACTCGGCTGCTGACAAAATGTTCCAAACACACCCCATGCACAACTCCACCGGGGAAGGTGCGAGAAAGGAGTTCTGTTGGTAGTTTTTACAGTACCCCGGTAGGCAGCTGAAAGGCACCACAAAACTTGTTCTACCTGCTTTCTGGGCTGAGATGGAGAATCGCTGAGTTTTGGACTTGGCTGCTGACAAAATGTTCCAAACACACCGCATGCACAACTCCACCGGGGAAGGTGCCAGAAACGAGTTCTGTTGGTAGTTTTTACAGTACCCCGGTAGGCAGCTGAAAGGCACCACAAAACTTGTTCTACCTGCTTTCTGGGCTGAGATGGGGAACAGCTGAGTTTTGGACTCGGCTGGTGAAAAAATGTTCCAAACACAACCCATGCACAACTCCACCGGGAAAGGTGCCAGAAAGGAGTTCTGTTGGTAGTTTTTACACTACCCCGGTAGGCAGCTGAAAGGCACCACAAAACTTGTTCTACCTGCTTTCTGGGCTGAGATGGGGAATCGCTGAATTTTGGACTCGGCTGGTGACAAAATGTTCCAAACACACCCCATGCACAACTCCACCGGGGAAGGTGCCAGAAACGAGTTCTGTTGGTAGTTTTTACACTACCCCGGTAGGCAGCTGAAAGGCACCACAAAACTTGTTCTACCTGCTTTCTGGGCTGAGATGGGGAACGGCTGAATTTTGGACTCGGCTGGTGACAAAATGTTCCAAACACACCCCATGCACAACTCCACCGGGGAAGGTGCCAGAAACGAGTTCTGTTGGTAGTTTTTACACTACCCCGGTAGGCAGCTGAAAGGCACCACAAAAGTTTTTCTACCTGCTTTATGGGCTTAGATGGGGAATCGCTGAATTTTGGACTCGGCTGGTAACAAAATGTTCCAAACACACCCCATGCACAGCTCCACCGGGGAAGGTGCCAGAAACGAGTTCTGTTGGTAGTTTTTACACTACCCCGGTAGGCAGCTGAAAGGCACCACAAAAGTTTTGCTACCTGCTTTCTGGGCTGAGATGGGGAACAGCTGAGTTTTGGACTCGGCTGGTGACAAAATGTTCCAAACACACCCCATGCACAACTCCACCGGGGAAGGGGCCAGAAACGAGTTCTGTTGGTAGTTTTTACAGTACCCTGGTAGGCAAGAGAAAGGCACCACAAAACTTGTTGTACCTGCTTTCTGGGCTGAGATGGAGAATCGCTGAATTTTGGACTCGGCTGGTGAAAAAATGTTCCAAACACACCCCATGCACAACTCCACCGGGAAAGGTGCCAGAAACGAGTTCTGTTGGTAGTTTTTACAGTACCCCGGTAGGCAGCTGAAAGGCACCACAAAACTTGTTCTACCTGCTTTCTGGGCTGAGATGGGGAATAGCTGAAGTTTGGACTCGGCTGGTGACAAAATGTTCCAAACACACCCCATGCACAGCTCCACCGCCAAAGGTGCCAGAAATGAGTTCTGTTGGTAGTTTTTACAGTACCCCGGTAGGCAGCTGAAAGGCACCACAAAACTTGTTCTACCTGCTTTCTGGGCTGAGATGGGGAACGGCTGAATTTTGGACTCGGCTGGTGACAAAATGTTCCAAACACACCCCATGCACAACTCCACCGGGGAAGGTGCCAGAAACGAGTTCTGTTGGTAGTTTTTACACTACCCCGGTAGGCAGCTGAAAGGCACCACAAAAGTTTTTCTACCTGCTTTATGGGCTTAGATGGGGAATCGCTGAATTTTGGACTCGGCTGGTGAAAAAATGTTCCAAACACACCCCATGCACAGCTCCACCGGGGAAGGTGCCAGAAACGAGTTCTGTTGGTAGTTTTTACACTACCCCGGTAGGCAGCTGAAAGGCACCACAAAAGTTTTGCTACCTGCTTTCTGGGCTGAGATGGGGAACAGCTGAGTTTTGGACTCGGCTGGTGACAAAATGTTCCAAACACACCCCATGCACAACTCCACCGGGAAAGGTGCCAGAAACGAGTTCTGTTGGTAGTTTTTACAGTACCCTGGTAGGCAAGAGAAAGGCACCACAAAACTTGTTGTACCTGCTTTCTGGGCTGAGATGGAGAATCGCTGAATTTTGGACTCGGCTGGTGAAAAAATGTTCCAAACACACCCCATGCACAACTCCACCGGGAAAGGTGCCAGAAACGAGTTCTGTTGGTAGTTTTTACACTACCCCGGTAGGCAGCTGAAAGGCACCACAAAACTTGTTCTACCTGCTTTCTGGGCTGAGATGGGGAACAGCTGAAGTTTGGACTCGGCTGGTGACAAAATGTTCCAAACACACCCCATGCACAGCTCCACCGCCAAAGGTGCCAGAAATGAGTTCTGTTGGTAGTTTTTACAGTACCCCGGTAGGCAGCTGAAAGGCACCACAAAACTTGTTCTACCTGCTTTCTGGGCTGAGATGGGGAACAGCTGAATTTTGGACTCGGCTGCTGACAAAATGTTCCAAACACACCCCATGCACAACTCCACCGGGGAAGGTGCCAGAAACGAGTTCTGTTGGTAGTTTTTACACTACCCCGGTAGGCAGCTGAAAGGCACCACAAAACTTGTTGTACCTGCTTTCTGGGCTGAGATGGGGAACGGCTGAATTTTGGACTCGGCTGGTAACAAAATGTTCCAAACACACCCCATGCACACCTCAACCGAGGAAGGTGCCAGAAACGAGTTCTGTTGGTAGTTTTTACACTACCCCGGTAGGCAGCTGAAAGGCACCACAAAACTTGTTCTACCTGCTTTCTGGGCTGAGATGGGGAATCGCTGAATTTTGGACTCGGCTGCTGACAAATGTTCCAAACACACCCCATGCACAACTCCTCCGGGGAAGGTGCCAGAAACGAGTTCTGTTGGTAGTTTTTACAGTACCCCGGTAGGCAGCTGAAAGGCACCACAAAACTTGTTCTACCTGCTTTCTGGGCTGAGATGGGGAACAGCTGAATTTTGGACTCGGCTGGTGACAAAATGTTCCAAACACACCCCATGCACAACTCCACCGGGGAAGGTGCGAGAAAGGAGTTCTGTTGGTAGTTTTTACACTACCCCGGTAGGCAGCTGAAAGGCACCACAAAAGTTTTTCTACCTGCTTTATGGGCTTAGATGGGGAATCGCTGAATTTTGGACTCGGCTGGTGACAAAATGTTCCAAACACACCCCATGCACAGCTCCACCGGGGAAGGTGCCAGAAACGAGTTCTGTTGGTAGTTTTTACACTACCCCGGTAGGCAGCTGAAAGGCACCACAAAAGTTTTGCTACCTGCTTTCTGGGCTGAGATGGGGAACAGCTGAGTTTTGGACTCGGCTGGTGACAAAATGTTCCAAACACACCCCATGCACAACTCCACCGGGAAAGGTGCCAGAAACGAGTTCTGTTGGTAGTTTTTACAGTACCCTGGTAGGCAAGAGAAAGGCACCACAAAACTTGTTGTACCTGCTTTCTGGGCTGAGATGGAGAATCGCTGAATTTTGGACTCGGCTGGTGAAAAAATGTTCCAAACACACCCCATGCACAACTCCACCGGGAAAGGTGCCAGAAACGAGTTCTGTTGGTAGTTTTTACACTACCCCGGTAGGCAGCTGAAAGGCACCACAAAACTTGTTCTACCTGCTTTCTGGGCTGAGATGGGGAACAGCTGAAGTTTGGACTCGGCTGGTGACAAAATGTTCCAAACACACCCCATGCACAGCTCCACCGCCAAAGGTGCCAGAAATGAGTTCTGTTGGTAGTTTTTACAGTACCCCGGTAGGCAGCTGAAAGGCACCACAAAACTTGTTCTACCTGCTTTCTGGGCTGAGATGGGGAACAGCTGAATTTTGGACTCGGCTGCTGACAAAATGTTCCAAACACACCCCATGCACAACTCCACCGGGGAAGGTGCCAGAAACGAGTTCTGTTGGTAGTTTTTACACTACCCCGGTAGGCAGCTGAAAGGCACCACAAAACTTGTTGTACCTGCTTTCTGGGCTGAGATGGGGAACGGCTGAATTTTGGACTCGGCTGGTGACAAAATGTTCCAAACACACCCCATGCACACCTCAACCGAGGAAGGTGCCAGAAACGAGTTCTGTTGGTAGTTTTTACACTACCCCGGTAGGCAGCTGAAAGGCACCACAAAACTTGTTCTACCTGCTTTCTGGGCTGAGATGGGGAATCGCTGAATTTTGGACTCGGCTGCTGACAAATGTTCCAAACACACCCCATGCACAACTCCTCCGGGGAAGGTGCCAGAAACGAGTTCTGTTGGTAGTTTTTACAGTACCCCGGTAGGCAGCTGAAAGGCACCACAAAACTTGTTCTACCTGCTTTCTGGGCTGAGATGGGGAACAGCTGAATTTTGGACTCGGCTGGTGACAAAATGTTCCAAACACACCCCATGCACAACTCCTCCGGGGAAGGTGCCAGAAACGAGTTCTGTTGGTAGTTTTTACAGTACCCCGGTAGGCAGCTGAAAGGCACCACAAAACTTGTTCTACCTGCTTTCTGGGCTGAGATGGGGAACAGCTGAATTTTGGACTCGGCTGCTGACAAAATGTTCCAAACACACCCCATGCACAACTCCACCGGGGAAGGTGCCAGAAACGAGTTCTGTTGGTAGTTTTTACAGTACCCCGGTAGGCAGCTGAAAGGCACCACAAAACTTGTTCTACCTGCTTTCTGGGCTGAGATGGAGAATCGCTGAATTTTGGACTCGGCTGGTGACAAAATGTTCCAAACACACCCCATGCACAACTCCACCGGGGAAGGCGCCAGAAACGAGTTCTGTTGGTAGTTTTTACACTACCCCGGTAGGCAGCTGAAAGGCACCACAAGACTTGTTCTACCTGCTTTCTGGGCTGAGATGGAGAATCGCTGAATTTTGGACTCGGCTGGTGAAAAAATGTTCCAAACACACCCCATGCACACCTCAACCGAGGAAGGTGCCAGAAACGAGTTCTTTTGGTAGTTTTTACACTACCCCGGTAGGCAGCTGAAAGGCACCACAAAACTTGTTCTACCTGCTTTCTGGGCTGAGATGGGGAATCGCTGAATTTTGGACTCGGCTGCTGACAAATGTTCCAAACACACCCCATGCACAACTCCTCCGGGGAAGGTGCCAGAAACGAGTTCTGTTGGTAGTTTTTACAGTACCCCGGTAGGCAGCTGAAAGGCACCACAAAACTTGTTCTACCTGCTTTCTGGGCTGAGATGGGGAACAGCTGAATTTTGGACTCGGCTGGTGACAAAATGTTCCAAACACACCCCATGCACAGCTCCACCGCCAAAGGTGCCAGAAACGAGTTCTGTTGGTAGTTTTTACAGTACCCCGGTAGGCAGCTGAAAGGCACCACAAGACTTGTTCTACCTGCTTTCTGGGCTGAGATGGAGAATCGCTGAATTTTGGACTCGGCTGGTGACAAAATGTTCCAAACACACCCCATGCACAACTCCACCGGGGAAGGCGCCAGAAACGAGTTCTGTTGGTAGTTTTTACACTACCCTGGTAGGCAGCTGAAAGGCACCACAAGACTTGTTCTACCTGCTTTCTGGGCTGAGACGGAGAATCGCTGAATTTTGGACTCGGCTGGTGAAAAAATGTTCCAAACACACCCCATGCACACCTCAACCGAGGAAGGTGCCAGAAACGAGTTCTTTTGGTAGTTTTTACACTACCCCGGTAGGCAAGAGAAAGGCACCACAAAACTTGTTCTACCTGCTTTATGGGCTGAGATGGGGAATCGCTGAATTTTGGACTCGGCTGCTGACAAATGTTCCAAAAACACCCCATGCACAACTCCTCCGGGGAAGGTGCCAGAAACGAGTTCTGTTGGTAGTTTTTACAGTACCCCGGTAGGCAGCTGAAAGGCACCACAAAACTTGTTCTACCTGCTTTCTGGGCTGAGATGGGGAACAGCTGAATTTTGGACTCGGCTGGTGACAAAATGTTCCAAACACACCCCATGCACAGCTCCACCGCCAAAGGTGCCAGAAATGAGTTCTGTTGGTAGTTTTTACAGTACCCCGGTAGGCAGCTGAAAGGCACCACAAAACTTGTTCTACCTGCTTTCTGGGCTGAGATGGGGAACAGCTGAATTTTGGACTCGGCTGCTGACAAAATGTT
The DNA here is from genome assembly GCF_023634085.1 of Falco cherrug. Taxonomy (NCBI): domain Eukaryota; kingdom Metazoa; phylum Chordata; class Aves; order Falconiformes; family Falconidae; genus Falco; species Falco cherrug. The sequence goes on from NW_026599337.1 coordinate 154,744, forward strand.
CCAAACACACCCCATGCACAACTCCACCGGGGAAGGTGCCAGAAACGAGTTCTGTTGGTAGTTTTTACACTACCCCGGTAGGCAAGAGAAAGGCACCACAAAACTTGTTCTACCTGCTTTCTGGGCTGAGATGGAGAATCGCTGAATTTTGGACTCGGCTGCTGACAAAATGTTCCAAACACACCCCATGCACAACTCCACCGGGGAAGGTGCGAGAAAGGAGTTCTGTTGGTAGTTTTTACAGTACCCCGGTAGGCAGCTGAAAGGCACCACAAAACTTGTTCTACCTGCTTTCTGGGCTGAGATGGAGAATCGCTGAGTTTTGGACTTGGCTGCTGACAAAATGTTCCAAACACACCGCATGCACAACTCCACCGGGGAAGGTGCCAGAAACGAGTTCTGTTGGTAGATTTTACAGTACCCTGTAGGCAAGAGAAAGGCACCACAAAACTTGTTCTACCTGCTTTCTGGGCTGAGATGGAGAATCGCTGAATTTTGGACTCGGCTGCTGACAAAATGTTCCAAACACACCCCATGCACAACTCCACCGGGGAAGGTGCGAGAAAGGAGTTCTGTTGGTAGTTTTTACAGTACCCCGGTAGGCAGCTGAAAGGCACCACAAAACTTGTTCTACCTGCTTTCTGGGCTGAGATGGAGAATCGCTGAGTTTTGGACTTGGCTGCTGACAAAATGTTCCAAACACACCGCATGCACAACTCCACCGGGGAAGGTGCCAGAAACGAGTTCTGTTGGTAGATTTTACAGTACCCTGTAGGCAAGAGAAAGGCACCACAAAACTTGTTCTACCTGCTTTCTGGGCTGAGATGGGGAACAGCTGAGTTTTGGACTCGGCTGGTGAAAAAATGTTCCAAACACAACCCATGCACAACTCCACCGGCAAAGGTGCCAGAAAGGAGTTCTGTTGGTAGTTTTTACACTACCCCGGTAGGCAGCTGAAAGGCACCACAAAACTTGTTCTACCTGCTTTCTGGGCTGAGATGGGGAATCGCTGAATTTTGGACTCGGCTGGTGACAAAATGTTCCAAACACACCCCATGCACAACTCCACCGGGGAAGGTGCCAGAAACGAGTTCTGTTGGTAGTTTTTACACTACCCCGGTAGGCAGCTGAAAGGCACCACAAAACTTGTTCTACCTGCTTTCTGGGCTGAGATGGGGAACGGCTGAATTTTGGACTCGGCTGGTGACAAAATGTTCCAAACACACCCCATGCACAACTCCACCGGGGAAGGTGCGAGAAAGGAGTTCTGTTGGTAGTTTTTACACTACCCCGGTAGGCAGCTGAAAGGCACCACAAAAGTTTTTCTACCTGCTTTATGGGCTGAGATGGGGAATCGCTGAATTTTGGACTCGGCTGGTAACAAAATGTTCCAAACACACCCCATGCACAGCTCCACCGGGGAAGGTGCCAGAAACGAGTTCTGTTGGTAGTTTTTACACTACCCCGGTAGGCAGCTGAAAGGCACCACAAAAGTTTTGCTACCTGCTTTCTGGGCTGAGATGGGGAACAGCTGAGTTTTGGACTCGGCTGGTGACAAAATGTTCCAAACACACCCCATGCACAACTCCACCGGGGAAGGGGCCAGAAACGAGTTCTGTTGGTAGTTTTTACAGTACCCTGGTAGGCAAGAGAAAGGCACCACAAAACTTGTTCTACCTGCTTTCTGGGCTGAGATGGGGAACGGCTGAATTTTGGACTCGGCTGGTGACAAAATGTTCCAAACACACCCCATGCACAACTCCACCGGGGAAGGTGCGAGAAAGGAGTTCTGTTGGTAGTTTTTACACTACCCCGGTAGGCAGCTGAAAGGCACCACAAAAGTTTTTCTACCTGCTTTCTGGGCTGAGATGGGGAACAGCTGAATTTTGGACTCGGCTGCTGACAAAATGTTCCAAACACACCCCATGCACAACTCCACCGGGGAAGGTGCCAGAAACGAGTTCTGTTGGTAGTTTTTACACTACCCCGGTAGGCAAGAGAAAGGCACCACAAAACTTGTTCTACCTGCTTTCTGGGCTGAGATGGAGAATCGCTGAATTTTGGACTCGGCTGCTGACAAAATGTTCCAAACACACCCCATGCACAACTCCACCGGGGAAGGTGCGAGAAAGGAGTTCTGTTGGTAGTTTTTACAGTACCCCCGGTAGGCAGCTGAAAGGCACCACAAAACTTGTTCTACCTGCTTTCTGGGCTGAGATGGAGAATCGCTGAGTTTTGGACTTGGCTGCTGACAAAATGTTCCAAACACACCGCATGCACAACTCCACCGGGGAAGGTGCCAGAAACGAGTTCTGTTGGTAGATTTTACAGTACCCTGTAGGCAAGAGAAAGGCACCACAAAACTTGTTCTACCTGCTTTCTGGGCTGAGATGGGGAACAGCTGAGTTTTGGACTCGGCTGGTGAAAAAATGTTCCAAACACAACCCATGCACAACTCCACCGGCAAAGGTGCCAGAAAGGAGTTCTGTTGGTAGTTTTTACACTACCCCCGGTAGGCAGCTGAAAGGCACCACAAAACTTGTTCTACCTGCTTTCTGGGCTGAGATGGGGAATCGCTGAATTTTGGACTCGGCTGGTGACAAAATGTTCCAAACACACCCCATGCACAACTCCACCGGGGAAGGTGCCAGAAACGAGTTCTGTTGGTAGTTTTTACACTACCCCGGTAGGCAGCTGAAAGGCACCACAAAACTTGTTCTACCTGCTTTCTGGGCTGAGATGGGGAACGGCTGAATTTTGGACTCGGCTGGTGACAAAATGTTCCAAACACACCCCATGCACAACTCCACCGGGGAAGGTGCGAGAAAGGAGTTCTGTTGGTAGTTTTTACACTACCCCGGTAGGCAGCTGAAAGGCACCACAAAAGTTTTTCTACCTGCTTTATGGGCTGAGATGGGGAATCGCTGAATTTTGGACTCGGCTGGTAACAAAATGTTCCAAACACACCCCATGCACAGCTCCACCGGGGAAGGTGCCAGAAACGAGTTCTGTTGGTAGTTTTTACACTACCCCGGTAGGCAGCTGAAAGGCACCACAAAAGTTTTGCTACCTGCTTTCTGGGCTGAGATGGGGAACAGCTGAGTTTTGGACTCGGCTGGTGACAAAATGTTCCAAACACACCCCATGCACAACTCCACCGGGGAAGGGGCCAGAAACGAGTTCTGTTGGTAGTTTTTACAGTACCCTGGTAGGCAAGAGAAAGGCACCACAAAACTTGTTGTACCTGCTTTCTGGGCTGAGATGGAGAATCGCTGAATTTTGGACTCGGCTGGTGAAAAAATGTTCCAAACACACCCCATGCACAACTCCACCGGGAAAGGTGCCAGAAACGAGTTCTGTTGGTAGTTTTTACAGTACCCCAGTAGGCAGCTGAAAGGCACCACAAAACTTGTTCTACCTGCTTTCTGGGCTGAGATGGGGAACAGCTGAAGTTTGGACTCGGCTGGTGACAAAATGTTCCAAACACACCCCATGCACAGCTCCACCGCCAAAGGTGCCAGAAATGAGTTCTGTTGGTAGTTTTTACAGTACCCCGGTAGGCAGCTGAAAGGCACCACAAAACTTGTTCTACCTGCTTTCTGGGCTGAGATGGGGAACAGCTGAATTTTGGACTCGGCTGCTGACAAAATGTTCCAAACACACCCCATGCACAACTCCACCGGGGAAGGTGCCAGAAACGAGTTCTGTTGGTAGTTTTTACACTACCCCGGTAGGCAGCTGAAAGGCACCACAAAACTTGTTCTACCTGCTTTCTGGGCTGAGATGGGGAACGGCTGAATTTTGGACTCGGCTGGTGACAAAATGTTCCAAACACACCCCATGCACAACTCCACCGGGGAAGGTGCGAGAAAGGAGTTCTGTTGGTAGTTTTTACACTACCCCGGTAGGCAGCTGAAAGGCACCACAAAAGTTTTTCTACCTGCTTTCTGGGCTGAGATGGGGAATCGCTGAATTTTGGACTCGGCTGCTGACAAAATGTTCCAAACACACCCCATGCACAGCTCCACCGGGGAAGGTGCCAGAAACGAGTTCTGTTGGTAGTTTTTACACTACCCCGGTAGGCAGCTGAAAGGCACCACAAAAGTTTTGCTACCTGCTTTCTGGGCTGAGATGGGGAACAGCTGAGTTTTGGACTCGGCTGGTGACAAAATGTTCCAAACACACCCCATGCACAACTCCTCCGGGGAAGGGGCCAGAAAGGAGTTCTGTTGGTAGTTTTTACAGTACCCTGGTAGGCAAGAGAAAGGCACCACAAAACTTGTTGTACCTGCTTTCTGGGCTGAGATGGAGAATCGCTGAATTTTGGACTCGGCTGGTGAAAAAATGTTCCAAACACACCCCATGCACAACTCCACCGGGAAAGGTGCCAGAAACGAGTTCTGTTGGTAGTTTTTACAGTACCCCGGTAGGCAGCTGAAAGGCACCACAAAACTTGTTCTACCTGCTTTCTGGGCTGAGATGGGGAACAGCTGAAGTTTGGACTCGGCTGGTGACAAAATGTTCCAAACACACCCCATGCACAGCTCCACCGCCAAAGGTGCCAGAAATGAGTTCTGTTGGTAGTTTTTACAGTACCCCGGTAGGCAGCTGAAAGGCACCACAAAACTTGTTCTACCTGCTTTCTGGGCTGAGATGGGGAACAGCTGAATTTTGGACTCGGCTGCTGACAAAATGTTCCAAACACGCCCATGCACAACTCCACCGGGGAAGGTGCCAGAAACGAGTTCTGTTGGTAGTTTTTACACTACCCCGGTAGGCAGCTGAAAGGCACCACAAAACTTGTTCTACCTGCTTTCTGGGCTGAGATGGGGAACGGCTGAATTTTGGACTCGGCTGGTGACAAAATGTTCCAAACACACCCCATGCACAACTCCACCGGGGAAGGTGCGAGAAAGGAGTTCTGTTGGTAGTTTTTACACTACCCCGGTAGGCAGCTGAAAGGCACCACAAAAGTTTTTCTACCTGCTTTATGGGCTTAGATGGGGAATCGCTGAATTTTGGACTCGGCTGGTGACAAAATGTTCCAAACACACCCCATGCACAGCTCCACCGGGGAAGGTGCCAGAAACGAGTTCTGTTGGTAGTTTTTACACTACCCCGGTAGGCAGCTGAAAGGCACCACAAAAGTTTTGCTACCTGCTTTCTGGGCTGAGATGGGGAACAGCTGAGTTTTGGACTCGGCTGGTGACAAAATGTTCCAAACACACCCCATGCACAACTCCACCGGGAAAGGTGCCAGAAACGAGTTCTGTTGGTAGTTTTTACAGTACCCTGGTAGGCAAGAGAAAGGCACCACAAAACTTGTTGTACCTGCTTTCTGGGCTGAGATGGAGAATCGCTGAATTTTGGACTCGGCTGGTGAAAAAATGTTCCAAACACACCCCATGCACAACTCCACCGGGAAAGGTGCCAGAAACGAGTTCTGTTGGTAGTTTTTACACTACCCCGGTAGGCAGCTGAAAGGCACCACAAAACTTGTTCTACCTGCTTTCTGGGCTGAGATGGGGAACAGCTGAAGTTTGGACTCGGCTGGTGACAAAATGTTCCAAACACACCCCATGCACAGCTCCACCGCCAAAGGTGCCAGAAATGAGTTCTGTTGGTAGTTTTTACAGTACCCCGGTAGGCAGCTGAAAGGCACCACAAAACTTGTTCTACCTGCTTTCTGGGCTGAGATGGGGAACAGCTGAATTTTGGACTCGGCTGCTGACAAAATGTTCCAAACACACCCCATGCACAACTCCACCGGGGAAGGTGCCAGAAACGAGTTCTGTTGGTAGTTTTTACACTACCCCGGTAGGCAAGAGAAAGGCACCACAAAACTTGTTCTACCTGCTTTCTGGGCTGAGATGGAGAATCGCTGAATTTTGGACTCGGCTGCTGACAAAATGTTCCAAACACACCCCATGCACAACTCCACCGGGGAAGGTGCGAGAAAGGAGTTCTGTTGGTAGTTTTTACAGTACCCCGGTAGGCAGCTGAAAGGCACCACAAAACTTGTTCTACCTGCTTTCTGGGCTGAGATGGAGAATCGCTGAATTTTGGACTCGGCTGGTGACAAAATGTTCCAAACACACCCCATGCACAACTCCACCGGGGAAGGCGCCAGAAACGAGTTCTGTTGGTAGTTTTTACAGTACCCTGGTAGGCAGCTGAAAGGCACCACAAGACTTGTTCTACCTGCTTTCTGGGCTGAGATGGAGAATCGCTGAATTTTGGACTCGGCTGGTGAAAAAATGTTCCAAACACACCCCATGCACAACTCCACCGGGAAAGGTGCCAGAAACGAGTTCTCTTGGTAGTTTTTACAGTACCCCGGTAGGCAGCTGAAAGGCACCACAAAACTTGTTCTACCTGCTTTCTGGGCTTAGATGGGGAATCGCTGAATTTTGGACTCGGCTGGTGAAAAAATGTTCCAAACACACCCCATGCACAACTCCACCGGGGAAGGTGCCAGAAATGAGTTCTGTTGGTAGTTTTTACAGTACCCCGGTAGGCAGCTGAAAGGCACCACAAAACTTGTTCTACCTGCTTTCTGGGCTGAGATGGGGAACGGCTGAATTTTGGACTCGGCTGGTGACAATATGTTCCAAACACACCCCATGCACAACTCCACCGGGGAAGGTGCCAGAAACGAGTTCTGTTGGTAGTTTTTACACTACCCCGGTAGGCAGCTGAAAGGCACCACAAAAGTTTTGCTACCTGCTTTCTGGGCTGAGATGGGGAACAGCTGAGTTTTGGACTCGGCTGCTGACAAAATGTTCCAAACACACCGCATGCACAACTCCACCGGGGAAGGTGCCAGAAACGAGTTCTGTTGGTAGTTTTTACACTACCCTGGTAGGCAGCTGAAAGGCACCACAAAACTTGTTCTACCTGCTTTCTGGGCTGAGAGGAGAATCGCTGAATTTTGGACTCGGCTGGTGAAAAAATGTTCCAAACACAACCCATGCACAACTCCACCGGGAAAGGTGCCAGAAACGAGTTCTGTTGGTAGTTTTTACACTACCCCGGTAGGCAGCTGAAAGGCACCACAAAACTTGTTCTACCTGCTTTCTGGGCTGAGATGGGGAATCGCTGAATTTTGGACTCAGCTGCTGACAAAATGTTCCAAACACACCCCATGCACAACTCCACCGGGGAAGGTGCGAGAAAGGAGTTCTGTTGGTAGTTTTTACACTACCCCGGTAGGCAGCTGAAAGGCACCACAAAAGTTTTTCTACCTGCTTTATGGGCTTAGATGGGGAATAGCTGAATTTTGGACTCGGCTGGTAACAAAATGTTCCAAACACACCCCATGCACAACTCCACCGGGAAAGGTGCCAGAAACGAGTTCTGTTGGTAGTTTTTACACTACCCCGGTAGGCAGCTGAAAGGCACCACAAAAGTTTTTCTACCTGCTTTCTGGGCTGAGATGGGGAACAGCTGAGTTTTGGACTCGGCTGGTGACAAAATGTTCCAAACACACCCCATGCACAACTCCACCGGGAAAGGTGCCAGAAACGAGTTCTGTTGGTAGTTTTTACAGTACCCTGGTAGGCAAGAGAAAGGCACCACAAAACTTGTTGTACCTGCTTTCTGGGCTGAGATGGAGAATCGCTGAATTTTGGACTCGGCTGGTGAAAAAATGTTCCAAACACACCCCATGCACAACTCCACCGGGAAAGGTGCCAGAAACGAGTTCTGTTGGTAGTTTTTACACTACCCCGGTAGGCAGCTGAAAGGCACCACAAAACTTGTTCTACCTGCTTTCTGGGCTGAGATGGGGAACAGCTGAAGTTTGGACTCGGCTGGTGACAAAATGTTCCAAACACACCCCATGCACAGCTCCACCGCCAAAGGTGCCAGAAATGAGTTCTGTTGGTAGTTTTTACAGTACCCCGGTAGGCAGCTGAAAGGCACCACAAAACTTGTTCTACCTGCTTTCTGGGCTGAGATGGGGAACAGCTGAATTTTGGACTCGGCTGCTGACAAAATGTTCCAAACACACCCCATGCACAACTCCACCGGGGAAGGTGCCAGAAACGAGTTCTGTTGGTAGTTTTTACACTACCCCGGTAGGCAAGAGAAAGGCACCACAAAACTTGTTCTACCTGCTTTCTGGGCTGAGATGGAGAATCGCTGAATTTTGGACTCGGCTGCTGACAAAATGTTCCAAACACACCCCATGCACAACTCCACCGGGGAAGGTGCGAGAAAGGAGTTCTGTTGGTAGTTTTTACAGTACCCCGGTAGGCAGCTGAAAGGCACCACAAAACTTGTTCTACCTGCTTTCTGGGCTGAGATGGAGAATCGCTGAATTTTGGACTCGGCTGGTGACAAAATGTTCCAAACACACCCCATGCACAACTCCACCGGGGAAGGCGCCAGAAACGAGTTCTGTTGGTAGTTTTTACAGTACCCTGGTAGGCAGCTGAAAGGCACCACAAGACTTGTTCTACCTGCTTTCTGGGCTGAGATGGAGAATCGCTGAATTTTGGACTCGGCTGGTGAAAAAATGTTCCAAACACACCCCATGCACAACTCCACCGGGAAAGGTGCCAGAAACGAGTTCTCTTGGTAGTTTTTACAGTACCCCGGTAGGCAGCTGAAAGGCACCACAAAACTTGTTCTACCTGCTTTCTGGGCTTAGATGGGGAATCGCTGAATTTTGGACTCGGCTGGTGACAAAATGTTCCAAACACACCCCATGCACAACTCCACCGGGGAAGGTGCCAGAAATGAGTTCTGTTGGTAGTTTTTACAGTACCCCGGTAGGCAGCTGAAAGGCACCACAAAACTTGTTCTACCTGCTTTCTGGGCTGAGATGGGGAACGGCTGAATTTTGGACTCGGCTGGTGACAATATGTTCCAAACACACCCCATGCACAACTCCACCGGGGAAGGTGCCAGAAACGAGTTCTGTTGGTAGTTTTTACACTACCCCGGTAGGCAGCTGAAAGGCACCACAAAAGTTTTTCTACCTGCTTTCTGGGCTGAGATGGGGAACAGCTGAGTTTTGGACTCGGCTGCTGACAAAATGTTCCAAACACACCGCATGCACAACTCCACCGGGGAAGGTGCCAGAAACGAGTTCTGTTGGTAGTTTTTACACTACCCTGGTAGGCAGCTGAAAGGCACCACAAAACTTGTTCTACCTGCTTTCTGGGCTGAGAGGAGAATCGCTGAATTTTGGACTCGGCTGGTGAAAAAATGTTCCAAACACAACCCATGCACAACTCCACCGGGAAAGGTGCCAGAAACGAGTTCTGTTGGTAGTTTTTACACTACCCCGGTAGGCAGCTGAAAGGCACCACAAAACTTGTTGTACCTGCTTTCTGGGCTGAGATGGGGAATCGCTGAATTTTGGACTCAGCTGCTGACAAAATGTTCCAAACACACCCCATGCACAACTCCACCGGGGAAGGTGCGAGAAAGGAGTTCTGTTGGTAGTTTTTACACTACCCCGGTAGGCAGCTGAAAGGCACCACAAAACTTGTTGTACCTGCTTTATGGGCTGAGATGGGGAACAGCTGAGTTTTGGACTCGGCTGGTGACAAAATGTTCCAAACACACCCCATGCACAACTCCACCGGGGAAGGGGCCAGAAACGAGTTCTGTTGGTAGTTTTTACAGTACCCTGGTAGGCAAGAGAAAGGCACCACAAAACTTGTTGTACCTGCTTTCTGGGCTGAGATGGAGAATCGCTGAATTTTGGACTCGGCTGGTGAAAAAATGTTCCAAACACACCCCATGCACAACTCCACCGGGAAAGGTGCCAGAAACGAGTTCTGTTGGTAGTTTTTACAGTACCCCGGTAGGCAGCTGAAAGGCACCACAAAACTTGTTCTACCTGCTTTCTGGGCTGAGATGGGGAACAGCTGAAGTTTGGACTCGGCTGGTGACAAAATGTTCCAAACACACCCCATGCACAGCTCCACCGCCAAAGGTGCCAGAAATGAGTTCTGTTGGTAGTTTTTACAGTACCCCGGTAGGCAGCTGAAAGGCACCACAAAACTTGTTCTACCTGCTTTCTGGGCTGAGATGGGGAACAGCTGAATTTTGGACTCGGCTGCTGACAAAATGTTCCAAACACACCCCATGCACAACTCCACCGGGGAAGGTGCCAGAAACGAGTTCTGTTGGTAGTTTTTACACTACCCCGGTAGGCAAGAGAAAGGCACCACAAAACTTGTTCTACCTGCTTTCTGGGCTGAGATGGAGAATCGCTGAATTTTGGACTCGGCTGCTGACAAAATGTTCCAAACACACCCCATGCACAACTCCACCGGGGAAGGTGCGAGAAAGGAGTTCTGTTGGTAGTTTTTACAGTACCCCGGTAGGCAGCTGAAAGGCACCACAAAACTTGTTCTACCTGCTTTCTGGGCTGAGATGGAGAATCGCTGAATTTTGGACTCGGCTGGTGACAAAATGTTCCAAACACACCCCATGCACAACTCCACCGGGGAAGGCGCCAGAAACGAGTTCTGTTGGTAGTTTTTACAGTACCCTGGTAGGCAGCTGAAAGGCACCACAAGACTTGTTCTACCTGCTTTCTGGGCTGAGATGGAGAATCGCTGAAGTTTGGACTCGGCTGGTGAAAAAATGTTCCAAACACACCCCATGCACAACTCCACCGGGAAAGGTGCCAGAAACGAGTTCTCTTGGTAGTTTTTACAGTACCCCGGTAGGCAGCTGAAAGGCACCACAAAACTTGTTCTACCTGCTTTCTGGGCTTAGATGGGGAATCGCTGAATTTTGGACTCGGCTGGTGACAAAATGTTCCAAACACACCCCATGCACAACTCCACCGGGGAAGGTGCCAGAAATGAGTTCTGTTGGTAGTTTTTACAGTACCCCGGTAGGCAGCTGAAAGGCACCACAAAACTTGTTCTACCTGCTTTCTGGGCTGAGATGGGGAACGGCTGAATTTTGGACTCGGCTGGTGACAATATGTTCCAAACACACCCCATGCACAACTCCACCGGGGAAGGTGCCAGAAACGAGTTCTGTTGGTAGTTTTTACACTACCCCGGTAGGCAGCTGAAAGGCACCACAAAAGTTTTTCTACCTGCTTTCTGGGCTGAGATGGGGAACAGCTGAGTTTTGGACTCGGCTGCTGACAAAATGTTCCAAACACACCGCATGCACAACTCCACCGGGGAAGGTGCCAGAAACGAGTTCTGTTGGTAGTTTTTACACTACCCTGGTAGGCAGCTGAAAGGCACCACAAAACTTGTTCTACCTGCTTTCTGGGCTGAGAGGAGAATCGCTGAATTTTGGACTCGGCTGGTGAAAAAATGTTCCAAACACAACCCATGCACAACTCCACCGGGAAAGGTGCCAGAAACGAGTTCTGTTGGTAGTTTTTACACTACCCCGGTAGGCAGCTGAAAGGCACCACAAAACTTGTTGTACCTGCTTTCTGGGCTGAGATGGGGAATCGCTGAATTTTGGACTCAGCTGCTGACAAAATGTTCCAAACACACCCCATGCACAACTCCACCGGGGAAGGTGCGAGAAAGGAGTTCTGTTGGTAGTTTTTACACTACCCCGGTAGGCAGCTGAAAGGCACCACAAAACTTGTTGTACCTGCTTTATGGGCTGAGATGGGGAACAGCTGAGTTTTGGACTCGGCTGGTGACAAAATGTTCCAAACACACCCCATGCACAACTCCACCGGGGAAGGGGCCAGAAACGAGTTCTGTTGGTAGTTTTTACAGTACCCTGGTAGGCAAGAGAAAGGCACCACAAAACTTGTTGTACCTGCTTTCTGGGCTGAGATGGAGAATCGCTGAATTTTGGACTCGGCTGGTGAAAAAATGTTCCAAACACACCCCATGCACAACTCCACCGGGAAAGGTGCCAGAAACGAGTTCTGTTGGTAGTTTTTACAGTACCCCGGTAGGCAGCTGAAAGGCACCACAAAACTTGTTCTACCTGCTTTCTGGGCTGAGATGGGGAACAGCTGAAGTTTGGACTCGGCTGGTGACAAAATGTTCCAAACACACCCCATGCACAGCTCCACCGCCAAAGGTGCCAGAAATGAGTTCTGTTGGTAGTTTTTACAGTACCCCGGTAGGCAGCTGAAAGGCACCACAAAACTTGTTCTACCTGCTTTCTGGGCTGAGATGGGGAACAGCTGAATTTTGGACTCGGCTGCTGACAAAATGTTCCAAACACACCCCATGCACAACTCCACCGGGGAAGGTGCCAGAAACGAGTTCTGTTGGTAGTTTTTACACTACCCCGGTAGGCAAGAGAAAGGCACCACAAAACTTGTTCTACCTGCTTTCTGGGCTGAGATGGAGAATCGCTGAATTTTGGACTCGGCTGCTGACAAAATGTTCCAAACACACCCCATGCACAACTCCACCGGGGAAGGTGCGAGAAAGGAGTTCTGTTGGTAGTTTTTACAGTACCCCGGTAGGCAGCTGAAAGGCACCACAAAACTTGTTCTACCTGCTTTCTGGGCTGAGATGGAGAATCGCTGAATTTTGGACTCGGCTGGTGACAAAATGTTCCAAACACACCCCATGCACAACTCCACCGGGGAAGGCGCCAGAAACGAGTTCTGTTGGTAGTTTTTACAGTACCCTGGTAGGCAGCTGAAAGGCACCACAAAACTTGTTCTACCTGCTTTCTGGGCTGAGATGGAGAATCGCTGAAGTTTGGACTCGGCTGGTGAAAAAATGTTCCAAACACACCCCATGCACAACTCCACCGGGAAAGGTGCCAGAAACGAGTTCTCTTGGTAGTTTTTACAGTACCCCGGTAGGCAGCTGAAAGGCACCACAAAACTTGTTCTACCTGCTTTCTGGGCTTAGATGGGGAATCGCTGAAGTTTGGACTCGGCTGGTGACAAAATGTTCCAAACACACCCCATGCACAACTCCACCGGGGAAGGTGCCAGAAATGAGTTCTGTTGGTAGTTTTTACAGTACCCCGGTAGGCAGCTGAAAGGCACCACAAAACTTGTTCTACCTGCTTTCTGGGCTGAGATGGGGAACGGCTGAATTTTGGACTCGGCTGGTGACAATATGTTCCAAACACACCCCATGCACAACTCCACCGGGGAAGGTGCCAGAAACGAGTTCTGTTGGTAGTTTTTACACTACCCCGGTAGGCAGCTGAAAGGCACCACAAAAGTTTTTCTACCTGCTTTCTGGGCTGAGATGGGGAACAGCTGAGTTTTGGACTCGGCTGCTGACAAAATGTTCCAAACACACCCCATGCACAACTCCACCGGGGAAGGTGCCAGAAACGAGTTCTGTTGGTAGTTTTTACACTACCCTGGTAGGCAGCTGAAAGGCACCACAAAACTTGTTCTACCTGCTTTCTGGGCTGAGAGGAGAATCGCTGAATTTTGGACTCGGCTGGTGAAAAAATGTTCCAAACACAACCCATGCACAACTCCACCGGGAAAGGTGCCAGAAACGAGTTCTGTTGGTAGTTTTTACACTACCCCGGTAGGCAGCTGAAAGGCACCACAAAACTTGTTGTACCTGCTTTCTGGGCTGAGATGGGGAATCGCTGAATTTTGGACTCAGCTGCTGACAAAATGTTCCAAACACACCCCATGCACAACTCCACCGGGGAAGGTGCGAGAAAGGAGTTCTGTTGGTAGTTTTTACACTACCCCGGTAGGCAGCTGAAAGGCACCACAAAACTTGTTGTACCTGCTTTATGGGCTGAGATGGGGAACAGCTGAGTTTTGGACTCGGCTGGTGACAAAATGTTCCAAACACACCCCATGCACAACTCCACCGGGGAAGGGGCCAGAAACGAGTTCTGTTGGTAGTTTTTACAGTACCCTGGTAGGCAAGAGAAAGGCACCACAAAACTTGTTGTACCTGCTTTCTGGGCTGAGATGGAGAATCGCTGAATTTTGGACTCGGCTGGTGAAAAAATGTTCCAAACACACCCCATGCACAACTCCACCGGGAAAGGTGCCAGAAACGAGTTCTGTTGGTAGTTTTTACAGTACCCCGGTAGGCAGCTGAAAGGCACCACAAAACTTGTTCTACCTGCTTTCTGGGCTGAGATGGGGAACAGCTGAAGTTTGGACTCGGCTGGTGACAAAATGTTCCAAACACACCCCATGCACAGCTCCACCGCCAAAGGTGCCAGAAATGAGTTCTGTTGGTAGTTTTTACAGTACCCCGGTAGGCAGCTGAAAGGCACCACAAAACTTGTTCTACCTGCTTTCTGGGCTGAGATGGGGAACAGCTGAATTTTGGACTCGGCTGCTGACAAAATGTTCCAAACACACCCCATGCACAACTCCACCGGGGAAGGTGCCAGAAACGAGTTCTGTTGGTAGTTTTTACACTACCCCGGTAGGCAGCTGAAAGGCACCACAAAACTTGTTCTACCTGCTTTCTGGGCTGAGATGGGGAACGGCTGAATTTTGGACTCGGCTGGTGACAAAATGTTCCAAACACACCCCATGCACAACTCCACCGGGGAAGGTGCGAGAAAGGAGTTCTGTTGGTAGTTTTTACACTACCCCGGTAGGCAGCTGAAAGGCACCACAAAAGTTTTGCTACCTGCTTTATGGGCTTAGATGGGGAATCGCTGAATTTTGGACTCGGCTGGTGACAAAATGTTCCAAACACACCCCATGCACAGCTCCACCGGGGAAGGTGCCAGAAACGAGTTCTGTTGGTAGTTTTTACACTACCCCGGTAGGCAGCTGAAAGGCACCACAAAAGTTTTGCTACCTGCTTTCTGGGCTGAGATGGGGAACAGCTGAGTTTTGGACTCGGCTGGTGACAAAATGTTCCAAACACACCCCATGCACAACTCCACCGGGGAAGGGGCCAGAAACGAGTTCTGTTGGTAGTTTTTACAGTACCCTGGTAGGCAAGAGAAAGGCACCACAAAACTTGTTGTACCTGCTTTCTGGGCTGAGATGGAGAATCGCTGAATTTTGGACTCGGCTGGTGAAAAAATGTTCCAAACACACCCCATGCACAACTCCACCGGGAAAGGTGCCAGAAACGAGTTCTGTTGGTAGTTTTTACACTACCCCGGTAGGCAGCTGAAAGGCACCACAAAACTTGTTCTACCTGCTTTCTGGGCTGAGATGGGGAACAGCTGAAGTTTGGACTCGGCTGGTGACAAAATGTTCCAAACACACCCCATGCACAGCTCCACCGCCAAAGGTGCCAGAAATGAGTTCTGTTGGTAGTTTTTACAGTACCCCGGTAGGCAGCTGAAAGGCACCACAAAACTTGTTCTACCTGCTTTCTGGGCTGAGATGGGGAATGGCTGAATTTTGGACTCGGCTGCTGACAAAATGTTCCAAACACACCCCATGCACAACTCCACCGGGGAAGGTGCCAGAAACGAGTTCTGTTGGTAGTTTTTACACTACCCCGGTAGGCAAGAGAAAGGCACCACAAAACTTGTTCTACCTGCTTTCTGGGCTGAGATGGAGAATCGCTGAATTTTGGACTCGGCTGCTGACAAAATGTTCCAAACACACCCCATGCACAACTCCACCGGGGAAGGTGCGAGAAAGGAGTTCTGTTGGTAGTTTTTACAGTACCCCGGTAGGCAGCTGAAAGGCACCACAAAACTTGTTCTACCTGCTTTCTGGGCTGAGATGGAGAATCGCTGAATTTTGGACTCGGCTGGTGACAAAATGTTCCAAACACACCCCATGCACAACTCCACCGGGGAAGGCGCCAGAAACGAGTTCTGTTGGTAGTTTTTACAGTACCCTGGTAGGCAGCTGAAAGGCACCACAAGACTTGTTCTACCTGCTTTCTGGGCTGAGATGGAGAATCGCTGAATTTTGGACTCGGCTGGTGAAAAAATGTTCCAAACACACCCCATGCACAACTCCACCGGGAAAGGTGCCAGAAACGAGTTCTCTTGGTAGTTTTTACAGTACCCCGGTAGGCAGCTGAAAGGCACCACAAAACTTGTTCTACCTGCTTTCTGGGCTTAGATGGGGAATCGCTGAATTTTGGACTCGGCTGGTGAAAAAATGTTCCAAACACACCCCATGCACAACTCCACCGGGGAAGGTGCCAGAAACGAGTTCTGTTGGTAGTTTTTACACTACCCCGGTAGGCAGCTGAAAGGCACCACAAAACTTGTTCTACCTGCTTTCTGGGCTGAGATGGGGAACGGCTGAATTTTGGACTCGGCTGGTGACAATATGTTCCAAACACACCCCATGCACAACTCCACCGGGGAAGGTGCCAGAAACGAGTTCTGTTGGTAGTTTTTACACTACCCCGGTAGGCAGCTGAAAGGCACCACAAAAGTTTTGCTACCTGCTTTCTGGGCTGAGATGGGGAACAGCTGAGTTTTGGACTCGGCTGCTGACAAAATGTTCCAAACACACCGCATGCACAACTCCACCGGGGAAGGTGCCAGAAACGAGTTCTGTTGGTAGTTTTTACACTACCCTGGTAGGCAGCTGAAAGGCACCACAAAACTTGTTCTACCTGCTTTCTGGGCTGAGAGGAGAATCGCTGAATTTTGGACTCGGCTGGTGAAAAAATGTTCCAAACACAACCCATGCACAACTCCACCGGGAAAGGTGCCAGAAACGAGTTCTGTTGGTAGTTTTTACACTACCCCGGTAGGCAGCTGAAAGGCACCACAAAACTTGTTCTACCTGCTTTCTGGGCTGAGATGGGGAATCGCTGAATTTTGGACTCAGCTGCTGACAAAATGTTCCAAACACACCCCATGCACAACTCCACCGGGGAAGGTGCGAGAAAGGAGTTCTGTTGGTAGTTTTTACACTACCCCGGTAGGCAGCTGAAAGGCACCACAAAAGTTTTTCTACCTGCTTTATGGGCTTAGATGGGGAATAGCTGAATTTTGGACTCGGCTGGTAACAAAATGTTCCAAACACACCCCATGCACAACTCCACCGGGAAAGGTGCCAGAAACGAGTTCTGTTGGTAGTTTTTACACTACCCCGGTAGGCAAGAGAAAGGCACCACAAAACTTGTTGTACCTGCTTTCTGGGCTGAGATGGAGAATCGCTGAATTTTGGACTCGGCTGGTGAAAAAATGTTCCAAACACACCCCATGCACAACTCCACCGGGAAAGGTGCCAGAAACGAGTTCTGTTGGTAGTTTTTACACTACCCCGGTAGGCAGCTGAAAGGCACCACAAAACTTGTTCTACCTGCTTTCTGGGCTGAGATGGGGAACAGCTGAAGTTTGGACTCGGCTGGTGACAAAATGTTCCAAACACACCCCATGCACAGCTCCACCGCCAAAGGTGCCAGAAATGAGTTCTGTTGGTAGTTTTTACAGTACCCCGGTAGGCAGCTGAAAGGCACCACAAAACTTGTTCTACCTGCTTTCTGGGCTGAGATGGGGAACGGCTGAATTTTGGACTCGGCTGGTGACAAAATGTTCCAAACACACCCCATGCACAACTCCACCGGGGAAGGTGCCAGAAACGAGTTCTGTTGGTAGTTTTTACACTACCCCGGTAGGCAAGAGAAAGGCACCACAAAACTTGTTCTACCTGCTTTCTGGGCTGAGATGGAGAATCGCTGAATTTTGGACTCGGCTGCTGACAAAATGTTCCAAACACACCCCATGCACAACTCCACCGGGGAAGGTGCGAGAAAGGAGTTCTGTTGGTAGTTTTTACAGTACCCCGGTAGGCAGCTGAAAGGCACCACAAAACTTGTTCTACCTGCTTTCTGGGCTGAGATGGAGAATCGCTGAATTTTGGACTCGGCTGGTAACAAAATGTTCCAAACACACCCCATGCACAACTCCACCGGGGAAGGCGCCAGAAACGAGTTCTGTTGGTAGTTTTTACAGTACCCTGGTAGGCAGCTGAAAGGCACCACAAGACTTGTTCTACCTGCTTTCTGGGCTGAGATGGAGAATCGCTGAATTTTGGACTCGGCTGGTGAAAAAATGTTCCAAACACACCCCATGCACAACTCCACCGGGAAAGGTGCCAGAAACGAGTTCTCTTGGTAGTTTTTACAGTACCCCGGTAGGCAGCTGAAAGGCACCACAAAACTTGTTCTACCTGCTTTCTGGGCTTAGATGGGGAATCGCTGAATTTTGGACTCGGCTGGTGACAAAATGTTCCAAACACACCCCATGCACAACTCCACCGGGGAAGGTGCCAGAAATGAGTTCTGTTGGTAGTTTTTACAGTACCCCGGTAGGCAGCTGAAAGGCACCACAAAACTTGTTCTACCTGCTTTCTGGGCTGAGATGGGGAACGGCTGAATTTTGGACTCGGCTGGTGACAATATGTTCCAAACACACCCCATGCACAACTCCACCGGGGAAGGTGCCAGAAACGAGTTCTGTTGGTAGTTTTTACACTACCCCGGTAGGCAGCTGAAAGGCACCACAAAAGTTTTTCTACCTGCTTTCTGGGCTGAGATGGGGAACAGCTGAGTTTTGGACTCGGCTGCTGACAAAATGTTCCAAACACACCCCATGCACAACTCCACCGGGGAAGGTGCCAGAAACGAGTTCTGTTGGTAGTTTTTACACTACCCTGGTAGGCAGCTGAAAGGCACCACAAAACTTGTTCTACCTGCTTTCTGGGCTGAGAGGAGAATCGCTGAATTTTGGACTCGGCTGGTGAAAAAATGTTCCAAACACAACCCATGCACAACTCCACCGGGAAAGGTGCCAGAAACGAGTTCTGTTGGTAGTTTTTACACTACCCCGGTAGGCAGCTGAAAGGCACCACAAAACTTGTTGTACCTGCTTTCTGGGCTGAGATGGGGAATCGCTGAATTTTGGACTCAGCTGCTGACAAAATGTTCCAAACACACCCCATGCACAACTCCACCGGGGAAGGTGCGAGAAAGGAGTTCTGTTGGTAGTTTTTACACTACCCCGGTAGGCAGCTGAAAGGCACCACAAAACTTGTTGTACCTGCTTTATGGGCTGAGATGGGGAACAGCTGAGTTTTGGACTCGGCTGGTGACAAAATGTTCCAAACACACCCCATGCACAACTCCACCGGGGAAGGGGCCAGAAACGAGTTCTGTTGGTAGTTTTTACAGTACCCTGGTAGGCAAGAGAAAGGCACCACAAAACTTGTTGTACCTGCTTTCTGGGCTGAGATGGAGAATCGCTGAATTTTGGACTCGGCTGGTGAAAAAATGTTCCAAACACACCCCATGCACAACTCCACCGGGAAAGGTGCCAGAAACGAGTTCTGTTGGTAGTTTTTACAGTACCCCGGTAGGCAGCTGAAAGGCACCACAAAACTTGTTCTACCTGCTTTCTGGGCTGAGATGGGGAACAGCTGAAGTTTGGACTCGGCTGGTGACAAAATGTTCCAAACACACCCCATGCACAGCTCCACCGCCAAAGGTGCCAGAAATGAGTTCTGTTGGTAGTTTTTACAGTACCCCGGTAGGCAGCTGAAAGGCACCACAAAACTTGTTCTACCTGCTTTCTGGGCTGAGATGGGGAACAGCTGAATTTTGGACTCGGCTGCTGACAAAATGTTCCAAACACACCCCATGCACAACTCCACCGGGGAAGGTGCCAGAAACGAGTTCTGTTGGTAGTTTTTACACTACCCCGGTAGGCAGCTGAAAGGCACCACAAAACTTGTTCTACCTGCTTTCTGGGCTGAGATGGGGAACGGCTGAATTTTGGACTCGGCTGGTGACAAAATGTTCCAAACACACCCCATGCACAACTCCACCGGGGAAGGTGCCAGAAACGAGTTCTGTTGGTAGTTTTTACACTACCCCGGTAGGCAGCTGAAAGGCACCACAAAAGTTTTGCTACCTGCTTTATGGGCTTAGATGGGGAATCGCTGAATTTTGGACTCGGCTGGTGACAAAATGTTCCAAACACACCCCATGCACAGCTCCACCGGGGAAGGTGCCAGAAACGAGTTCTGTTGGTAGTTTTTACACTACCCCGGTAGGCAGCTGAAAGGCACCACAAAAGTTTTGCTACCTGCTTTCTGGGCTGAGATGGGGAACAGCTGAGTTTTGGACTCGGCTGGTGACAAAATGTTCCAAACACACCCCATGCACAACTCCACCGGGGAAGGGGCCAGAAACGAGTTCTGTTGGTAGTTTTTACAGTACCCTGGTAGGCAAGAGAAAGGCACCACAAAACTTGTTGTACCTGCTTTCTGGGCTGAGATGGAGAATCGCTGAATTTTGGACTCGGCTGGTGAAAAAATGTTCCAAACACACCCCATGCACAACTCCACCGGGAAAGGTGCCAGAAACGAGTTCTGTTGGTAGTTTTTACACTACCCCGGTAGGCAGCTGAAAGGCACCACAAAACTTGTTCTACCTGCTTTCTGGGCTGAGATGGGGAACAGCTGAAGTTTGGACTCGGCTGGTGACAAAATGTTCCAAACACACCCCATGCACAGCTCCACCGCCAAAGGTGCCAGAAATGAGTTCTGTTGGTAGTTTTTACAGTACCCCGGTAGGCAGCTGAAAGGCACCACAAAACTTGTTCTACCTGCTTTCTGGGCTGAGATGGGGAACAGCTGAATTTTGGACTCGGCTGCTGACAAAATGTTCCAAACACACCCCATGCACAACTCCACCGGGGAAGGTGCCAGAAACGAGTTCTGTTGGTAGTTTTTACACTACCCCGGTAGGCAAGAGAAAGGCACCACAAAACTTGTTCTACCTGCTTTCTGGGCTGAGATGGAGAATCGCTGAATTTTGGACTCGGCTGCTGACAAAATGTTCCAAACACACCCCATGCACAACTCCACCGGGGAAGGTGCGAGAAAGGAGTTCTGTTGGTAGTTTTTACAGTACCCCGGTAGGCAGCTGAAAGGCACCACAAAACTTGTTCTACCTGCTTTCTGGGCTGAGATGGAGAATCGCTGAATTTTGGACTCGGCTGGTGACAAAATGTTCCAAACACACCCCATGCACAACTCCACCGGGGAAGGCGCCAGAAACGAGTTCTGTTGGTAGTTTTTACAGTACCCTGGTAGGCAGCTGAAAGGCACCACAAGACTTGTTCTACCTGCTTTCTGGGCTGAGATGGAGAATCGCTGAATTTTGGACTCGGCTGGTGAAAAAATGTTCCAAACACACCCCATGCACAACTCCACCGGGAAAGGTGCCAGAAACGAGTTCTCTTGGTAGTTTTTACAGTACCCCGGTAGGCAGCTGAAAGGCACCACAAAACTTGTTCTACCTGCTTTCTGGGCTTAGATGGGGAATCGCTGAATTTTGGACTCGGCTGGTGAAAAAATGTTCCAAACACACCCCATGCACAACTCCACCGGGGAAGGTGCCAGAAATGAGTTCTGTTGGTAGTTTTTACAGTACCCCGGTAGGCAGCTGAAAGGCACCACAAAACTTGTTCTACCTGCTTTCTGGGCTGAGATGGGGAACGGCTGAATTTTGGACTCGGCTGGTGACAATATGTTCCAAACACACCCCATGCACAACTCCACCGGGGAAGGTGCCAGAAACGAGTTCTGTTGGTAGTTTTTACACTACCCCGGTAGGCAGCTGAAAGGCACCACAAAAGTTTTGCTACCTGCTTTCTGGGCTGAGATGGGGAACAGCTGAGTTTTGGACTCGGCTGCTGACAAAATGTTCCAAACACACCGCATGCACAACTCCACCGGGGAAGGTGCCAGAAACGAGTTCTGTTGGTAGTTTTTACACTACCCTGGTAGGCAGCTGAAAGGCACCACAAAACTTGTTCTACCTGCTTTCTGGGCTGAGAGGAGAATCGCTGAATTTTGGACTCGGCTGGTGAAAAAATGTTCCAAACACAACCCATGCACAACTCCACCGGGAAAGGTGCCAGAAACGAGTTCTGTTGGTAGTTTTTACACTACCCCGGTAGGCAGCTGAAAGGCACCACAAAACTTGTTCTACCTGCTTTCTGGGCTGAGATGGGGAATCGCTGAATTTTGGACTCAGCTGCTGACAAAATGTTCCAAACACACCCCATGCACAACTCCACCGGGGAAGGTGCGAGAAAGGAGTTCTGTTGGTAGTTTTTACACTACCCCGGTAGGCAGCTGAAAGGCACCACAAAAGTTTTTCTACCTGCTTTATGGGCTTAGATGGGGAATAGCTGAATTTTGGACTCGGCTGGTAACAAAATGTTCCAAACACACCCCATGCACAGCTCCACCGGGGAAGGTGCGAGAAAGGAGTTCTGTGGTAGTTTTTACACTACCCCGGTAGGCAGCTGAAAGGCACCACAAAAGTTTTTCTACCTGCTTTCTGGGCTGAGATGGAGAATCGCTGAATTTTGGACTCGGCTGGTAACAAAATGTTCCAAACACACCCCATGCACAGCTCCACCGGGGAAGGTGCCAGAAACGAGTTCTTTTGGTAGTTTTTACACTACCCCGGTAGGCAGCTGAAAGGCACCACAAAAGTTTTGCTACCTGCTTTCTGGGCTGAGATGGGGAACAGCTGAGTTTTGGACTCGGCTGCTGACAAAATGTTCCAAACACACCCCATGCACAACTCCACCGGGGAAGGGGCCAGAAACGAGTTCTGTTGGTAGTTTTTACAGTACCCTGGTAGGCAAGAGAAAGGCACCACAAAACTTGTTGTACCTGCTTTCTGGGCTGAGATGGAGAATCGCTGAATTTTGGACTCGGCTGGTGACAAAATGTTCCAAACACACCCCATGCACAACTCCACCGGGGAAGGTGCCAGAAACGAGTTCTTTTGGTAGTTTTTACACTACCCCGGTAGGCAGCTGAAAGGCACCACAAAACTTGTTCTACCTGCTTTCTGGGCTGAGATGGGGAATCGCTGAATTTTGGACTCGGCGGCTGACAAAATGTTCCAAACACACCCCATGCACAACTCCTCCGGGGAAGGTGCCAGAAACGAGTTCTGTTGGTAGTTTTTACACTACCCCGGTAGGCAGCTGAAAGGCACCACAAAACTTGTTCTACCTGCTTTCTGGGCTGAGATGGAGAATCGCTGAATTTTGGACTCGGCTGGTGACAAAATGTTCCAAACACACCCCATGCACAGCTCCACCGCCAAAGGTGCCAGAAACGAGTTCTGTTGGTAGTTTTTACACTACCCCGGTAGGCAGCTGAAAGGCACCACAAAACTTGTTCTACCTGCTTTCTGCGCTGAGATGGAGAATCGCTGAATTTTGGACTCGGCTGCTGACAAAATGTTCCAAACACACCCCATGCACAACTCCTCCGGGGAAGGTGCCAGAAACGAGTTCTGTTGGTAGTTTTTACACTACCCCGGTAGGCAAGAGAAAGGCACCACAAAACTTGTTCTACCTGCTTTCTGGGCTGAGATGGAGAATCGCTGAATTTTGGACTCGGCTGGTAACAAAATGTTCCAAACACACCCCATGCACAACTCCACCGGGAAAGGTGCCAGAAACGAGTTCTGTTGGTAGTTTTTACAGTACCCCGGTAGGCAGCTGAAAGGCACCACAAAACTTGTTGTACCAGCTTTCTGGGCTGAGATGGGGAATCGCTGAATTTTGGACTCGGCTGGTGACAAAATGTTCCAAACACACCCCATGCACAACTCCACCGGGGAAGGTGCCAGAAACGAGTTCTGTTGGTAGTTTTTACAGTACCCCGGTAGGCAGCTGAAAGGCACCACAAAACTTGTTCTACCTGCTTTCTGGGCTGAGATGGGGAACGGCTGAATTTTGGACTCGGCTGGTGACAAAATGTTCCAAACACACCCCATGCACAACTCCACCGGGGAAGGTGCCAGAAACGAGTTCTGTTGGTAGTTTTTACACTACCCCGGTAGGCAGCTGAAAGGCACCACAAAACTTGTTCTACCTGCTTTCTGGGCTTAGATGGGGAATCGCTGAATTTTGGACTCGGCTGGTGACAAAATGTTCCAAACACACCCCATGCACAACTCCACCGGGGAAGGGGCCAGAAACGAGTTCTTTTGGTAGTTTTTACAGTACCCCGGTAGGCAAGAGAAAGGCACCACAAAACTTGTTCTACCTGCTTTCTGGGCTGAGAGGAGAATCGCTGAATTTTGGACTCGGCTGGTGACAAAATGTTCCAAACACAACCCATGCACAGCTCCACCGGGGAAGGTGCCAGAAACGAGTTCTGTTGGTAGTTTTTACACTACCCCGGTAGGCAGCTGAAAGGCACCACAAAACTTGTTGTACCTGCTTTCTGGGCTGAGATGGGGAATCGCTGAATTTTGGACTCGGCTGGTGAAAAAATGTTCCAAACACACCCCATGCACAACTCCACGGGGGAAGGTGCCAGAAACGAGTTCTGTTGGTAGTTTTTACACTACCCCGGTAGGCAGCTGAAAGGCACCAAAAAAGTTTTTCTACCTGCTTTATGGGCTTAGATGGGGAATCGCTGAATTTTGGACTCGGCTGGTGACAAAATGTTCCAAACACACCCCATGCACAGCTCCACCGGGGAAGGTGCCAGAAACGAGTTCTGTTGGTAGTTTTTACACTACCCCGGTAGGCAGCTGAAAGGCACCACAAGACTTGTTGTACCTGCTTTCTGGGCTGAGATGGGGAATCGCTGAATTTTGGACTCGGCTGGTGACAAAATGTTCCAAACACACCCCATGCACAACTCCACCGGGGAAGGTGCCAGAAACGAGTTCTGTTGGTAGTTTTTACAGTACCCCGGTAGGCAGCTGAAAGGCACCACAAAACTTGTTCTACCTGCTTTCTGGGCTGAGATGGGGAACGGCTGAATTTTGGACTCGGCTGCTGACAAAATGTTCCAAACACACCCCATGCACAACTCCACCGGGGAAGGTGCCAGAAACGAGTTCTGTTGGTAGTTTTTACACTACCCCGGTAGGCAGCTGAAAGGCACCACAAAACTTGTTCTACCTGCTTTCTGGGCTTAGATGGGGAATCGCTGAATTTTGGACTCGGCTGGTGACAAAATGTTCCAAACACACCCCATGCACAACTCCACCGGGGAAGGGGCCAGAAACGAGTTCTTTTGGTAGTTTTTACAGTACCCCGGTAGGCAAGAGAAAGGCACCACAAAACTTGTTCTACCTGCTTTCTGGGCTGAGAGGAGAATCGCTGAATTTTGGACTCGGCTGGTGACAAAATGTTCCAAACACAACCCATGCACAACTCCACCGGGAAAGGTGCCAGAAAGGAGTTCTGTTGGTAGTTTTTACACTACCCCGGTAGGCAGCTGAAAGGCACCACAAAACTTGTTGTACCTGCTTTCTGGGCTGAGATGGGGAATCGCTGAATTTTGGACTCGGCTGGTGACAAAATGTTCCAAACACACCCCATGCACAACTCCACCGGGGAAGGTGCCAGAAACGAGTTCTGTTGGTAGTTTTTACACTACCCCGGTAGGCAGCTGAAAGGCACCACAAAAGTTTTTCTACCTGCTTTATGGGCTTAGATGGGGAATCGCTGAATTTTGGACTCGGCTGGTGACAAAATGTTCCAAACACACCCCATGCACAGCTCCACCGGGGAAGGTGCCAGAAACGAGTTCTGTTGGTAGTTTTTACACTACCCCGGTAGGCAGCTGAAAGGCACCACAAAAGTTTTGCTACCTGCTTTCTGGGCTGAGATGGGGAACAGCTGAGTTTTGGACTCGGCTGGTGACAAAATGTTCCAAACACACCCCATGCACAACTCCACCGGGGAAGGTGCCAGAAACGAGTTCTGTTGGTAGTTTTTACAGTACCCTGGTAGGCAAGAGAAAGGCACCACAAGACTTGTTGTACCTGCTTTCTGGGCTGAGATGGAGAATCGCTGAATTTTGGACTCGGCTGGTGAAAAAATGTTCCAAACACACCCCATGCACAACTCCACCGGGAAAGGTGCCAGAAACGAGTTCTGTTGGTAGTTTTTACACTACCCCGGTAGGCAGCTGAAAGGCATTACAAAACTTGTTCTACCTGCTTTCTGGGCTTAGATGGGGAATCGCTGAATTTTGGACTCGGCTGCTGACAAAATGTTCCAAACACACCCCATGCACAACTCCACCGGGGAAGGTGCGAGAAAGGAGTTCTGTTGGTAGTTTTTACACTACCCCAGTAGGCAGCTGAAAGGTACCACAAAACTTGTTCTACCTGCTTTCTGGGCTGAGATGGGGAATGGCTGAATTTTGGACTCGGCTGGTAACAATATGTTCCAAACACACCCCATGCACAGCTCCACCGGGGAAGGTGCCAGAAACGAGTTCTGTTGGTAGTTTTTACACTACCCCGGTAGGCAGCTGAAAGGCACCACAAAAGTTTTTCTACCTGCTTTCTGGGCTGAGATGGGGAACGGCTGAATTTTGGACTCGGCTGGTGACAAAATGTTCCAAACACACCCCATGCACAACTCCACCGGGGAAGGTGCCAGAAACGAGTTCTGTTGGTAGTTTTTACACTACCCCGGTAGGCAGCTGAAAGGCACCACAAAACTTGTTCTACCTGCTTTCTGGGCTGAGATGGGGAACGGCTGAATTTTGAACTCGGCTGGTAACAAAATGTTCCAAACACACCCCATGCACACCTCAACCGAGGAAGGGGCCAGAAACGAGTTCTGTTGGTAGTTTTTACACTACCCCGGTAGGCAGCTGAAAGGCACCACAAAACTTGTTCTACCTGCTTTCTGGGCTGAGATGGGGAATCGCTGAATTTTGGACTCGGCTGCTGACAAAATGTTCCAAACACACCCCATGCACAACTCCACCGGGGAAGGTGCCAGAAACGAGTTCTGTTGGTAGTTTTTACAGTACCCCGGTAGGCAGCTGAAAGGCACCACAAAACTTGTTCTACCTGCTTTCTGGGCTGAGATGGGGAACAGCTGAATTTTGGACTCGGCTGGTGACAAAATGTTCCAAACACACCCCATGCACAACTCCACCGGGGAAGGTGCCAGAAACGAGTTCTGTTGGTAGTTTTTACAGTACCCCGGTAGGCAGCTGAAAGGCACCACAAAACTTGTTCTACCTGCTTTCTGGGCTGAGATGGGGAACGGCTGAATTTTGGACTCGGCTGGTGAAAAAATGTTCCAAACACACCCCATGCACAACTCCACCGAGGAAGGGGCCAGAAACGAGTTCTTTTGGTAGTTTTTACACTACCCCGGTAGGCAGCTGAAAGGCACCACAAAACTTGTTCTACCTGCTTTCTGGGCTGAGATGGGGAACAGCTGAATTTTGGACTCGGCTGGTGACAAAATGTTCCAAACACACCCCATGCACAACTCCACCGGGAAAGGTGCCAGAAAGGAGTTCTGTTGGTAGTTTTTACACTACCCCGGTAGGCAGCTGAAAGGCACCACAAAACTTGTTGTACCTGCTTTCTGGGCTGAGATGGGGAATCGCTGAATTTTGGACTCGGCTGCTGACAAAATGTTCCAAACACACCCCATGCACAACTCCACCGGGGAAGGTGCCAGAAACGAGTTCTGTTGGTAGTTTTTACACTACCCCGGTAGGCAGCTGAAAGGCACCACAAAAGTTTTTCTACCTGCTTTATGGGCTTAGATGGGGAATCGCTGAATTTTGGACTCGGCTGGTGACAAAATGTTCCAAACACACCCCATGCACAGCTCCACCGGGGAAGGTGCCAGAAACGAGTTCTGTTGGTAGTTTTTACACTACCCCGGTAGGCAGCTGAAAGGCACCACAAAAGTTTTGCTACCTGCTTTCTGGGCTGAGATGGGGAACAGCTGAGTTTTGGACTCGGCTGGTGACAAAATGTTCCAAACACACCCCATGCACAACTCCACCGGGGAAGGGGCCAGAAACGAGTTCTGTTGGTAGTTTTTACAGTACCCTGGTAGGCAAGAGAAAGGCACCACAAGACTTGTTGTACCTGCTTTCTGGGCTGAGATGGAGAATCGCTGAATTTTGGACTCGGCTGGTGAAAAAATGTTCCAAACACACCCCATGCACAACTCCACCGGGAAAGGTGCCAGAAACGAGTTCTGTTGGTAGTTTTTACACTACCCCGGTAGGCAGCTGAAAGGCATTACAAAACTTGTTCTACCTGCTTTCTGGGCTTAGATGGGGAATCGCTGAATTTTGGACTTGGCTGCTGACAAAATGTTCCAAACACACCCCATGCACAACTCCACCGGGGAAGGTGCGAGAAAGGAGTTCTGTTGGTAGTTTTTACACTACCCCGGTAGGCAGCTGAAAGGCACCACAAAACTTGTTCTACCTGCTTTCTGGGCTGAGATGGGGAATGGCTGAATTTTGGACTCGGCTGGTAACAATATGTTCCAAACACACCCCATGCACAACTCCACCGAGGAAGGGGCCAGAAACGAGTTCTGTTGGTAGTTTTTACAGTACCCCGGTAGGCAGCTGAAAGGCACCACAAAACTTGTTGTACCTGCTTTCTGGGCTGAGATGGGGAACGGCTGAATTTTGGACTCGGCTGGTAACAAAATGTTCCAAACACACCCCATGCACACCTCAACCGAGGAAGGTGCCAGAAACGAGTTCTGTTGGTAGTTTTTACACTACCCCGGTAGGCAGCTGAAAGGCACCACAAAACTTGTTCTACCTGCTTTCTGGGCTGAGATGGGGAATCGCTGAATTTTGGACTCGGCTGCTGACAAAATGTTCCAAACACACCCCATGCACAACTCCACCGGGGAAGGTGCCAGAAACGAGTTCTGTTGGTAGTTTTTACAGTACCCCGGTAGGCAGCTGAAAGGCACCACAAAACTTGTTCTACCTGCTTTCTGGGCTGAGATGGGGAATCGCTGAATTTTGGACTCGGCTGGTGACAAAATGTTCCAAACACACCCCATGCACAACTCCACCGGGGAAGGTGCCAGAAACGAGTTCTGTTGGTAGTTTTTACAGTACCCCGGTAGGCAGCTGAAAGGCACCACAAAACTTGTTGTACCTGCTTTCTGGGCTGAGATGGGGAACGGCTGAATTTTGGACTCGGCTGGTGAAAAAATGTTCCAAACACACCCCATGCACAACTCCACCGAGGAAGGGGCCAGAAACGAGTTCTTTTGGTAGTTTTTACACTACCCCGGTAGGCAGCTGAAAGGCACCACAAAACTTGTTCTACCTGCTTTCTGGGCTGAGATGGGGAACAGCTGAATTTTGGACTCGGCTGGTGAAAAAATGTTCCAAACACACCCCATGCACAACTCCACCGGGAAAGGTGCCAGAAACGAGTTCTGTTGGTAGTTTTTACACTACCCCGGTAGGCAGCTGAAAGGCACCACAAAAATTGTTGTACCTGCTTTCTGGGCTGAGATGGGGAATCGCTGAATTTTGGACTCGGCTGCTGACAAAATGTTCCAAACACACCCCATGCACAGCTCCACCGGGGAAGGTGCCAGAAACGAGTTCTGTTGGTAGTTTTTACAGTACCCCGGTAGGCAGCTGAAAGGCACCACAAAAGTTTTTCTACCTGCTTTATGGGCTTAGATGGGGAATCGCTGAATTTTGGACTCGGCTGGTGACAAAATGTTCCAAACACACCCCATGCACAGCTCCACCGGGGAAGGTGCCAGAAACGAGTTCTGTTGGTAGTTTTTACACTACCCCGGTAGGCAGCTGAAAGGCACCACAAAAGTTTTGCTACCTGCTTTCTGGGCTGAGATGGGGAACAGCTGAGTTTTGGACTCGGCTGGTGACAAAATGTTCCAAACACACCCCATGCACAACTCCACCGGGGAAGGTGCCAGAAACGAGTTCTGTTGGTAGTTTTTACAGTACCCTGGTAGGCAAGAGAAAGGCACCACAAGACTTGTTGTACCTGCTTTCTGGGCTGAGATGGAGAATCGCTGAATTTTGGACTCGGCTGGTGAAAAAATGTTCCAAACACACCCCATGCACAACTCCACCGGGAAAGGTGCCAGAAACGAGTTCTGTTGGTAGTTTTTACACTACCCCGGTAGGCAGCTGAAAGGCATTACAAAACTTGTTCTACCTGCTTTCTGGGCTTAGATGGGGAATCGCTGAATTTTGGACTCGGCTGCTGACAAAATGTTCCAAACACACCCCATGCACAACTCCACCGGGGAAGGTGCGAGAAAGGAGTTCTGTTGGTAGTTTTTACACTACCCCGGTAGGCAGCTGAAAGGCACCACAAAACTTGTTCTACCTGCTTTCTGGGCTGAGATGGGGAATGGCTGAATTTTGGACTCGGCTGGTAACAATATGTTCCAAACACACCCCATGCACAACTCCACCGAGGAAGGGGCCAGAAACGAGTTCTGTTGGTAGTTTTTACAGTACCCCGGTAGGCAGCTGAAAGGCACCACAAAACTTGTTGTACCTGCTTTCTGGGCTGAGATGGGGAACAGCTGAATTTTGGACTCGGCTGCTGACAAAATGTTCCAAACACACCCCATGCACAACTCCACCGAGGAAGGTGCCAGAAACGAGTTCTGTTGGTAGTTTTTGCACTACCCCGGTAGGCAGCTGAAAGGCACCACAAAAGTTTTTCTACCTGCTTTCTGGGCTGAGATGGGGAACGGCTGAATTTTGGACTCGGCTGGTAACAAAATGTTCCAAACACACCCCATGCACACCTCAACTTAGGAAGGGGCCAGAAACGAGTTCTGTTGGTAGTTTTTACACTACCCCGGTAGGCAGCTGAAAGGCACCACAAAACTTGTTCTACCTGCTTTCTGGGCTGAGAGGAGAATCGCTGAATTTTGGACTCGGCTGGTAACAATATGTTCCAAACACACCCCATGCACAACTCCACCGAGGAAGGGGCCAGAAACGAGTTCTGTTGGTAGTTTTTACAGTACCCCGGTAGGCAGCTGAAAGGCACCACAAAACTTGTTGTACCT
This sequence comes from Falco cherrug, assembly GCF_023634085.1. Lineage (NCBI taxonomy): Eukaryota > Metazoa > Chordata > Aves > Falconiformes > Falconidae > Falco > Falco cherrug. The sequence continues at coordinate 185,470 of NW_026599337.1, forward strand.
GCTTTCTGGGCTGAGATGGGGAACGGCTGAATTTTGGACTCGGCTGGTAACAAAATGTTCCAAACACACCCCATGCACACCTCAACCGAGGAAGGTGCCAGAAACGAGTTCTGTTGGTAGTTTTTACACTACCCCGGTAGGCAGCTGAAAGGCACCACAAAACTTGTTCTACCTGCTTTCTGGGCTGAGATGGGGAATCGCTGAATTTTGGACTCGGCTGCTGACAAAATGTTCCAAACACACCCCATGCACAACTCCACCGGGGAAGGTGCCAGAAACGAGTTCTGTTGGTAGTTTTTACAGTACCCCGGTAGGCAGCTGAAAGGCACCACAAAACTTGTTCTACCTGCTTTCTGGGCTGAGATGGGGAATCGCTGAATTTTGGACTCGGCTGGTGACAAAATGTTCCAAACACACCCCATGCACAACTCCACCGGGGAAGGTGCCAGAAACGAGTTCTGTTGGTAGTTTTTACAGTACCCCGGTAGGCAGCTGAAAGGCACCACAAAACTTGTTGTACCTGCTTTCTGGGCTGAGATGGGGAACGGCTGAATTTTGGACTCGGCTGGTGAAAAAATGTTCCAAACACACCCCATGCACAACTCCACCGAGGAAGGGGCCAGAAACGAGTTCTTTTGGTAGTTTTTACACTACCCCGGTAGGCAGCTGAAAGGCACCACAAAACTTGTTCTACCTGCTTTCTGGGCTGAGATGGGGAACAGCTGAATTTTGGACTCGGCTGGTGAAAAAATGTTCCAAACACACCCCATGCACAACTCCACCGGGAAAGGTGCCAGAAACGAGTTCTGTTGGTAGTTTTTACACTACCCCGGTAGGCAGCTGAAAGGCACCACAAAAATTGTTGTACCTGCTTTCTGGGCTGAGATGGGGAATCGCTGAATTTTGGACTCGGCTGCTGACAAAATGTTCCAAACACACCCCATGCACAGCTCCACCGGGGAAGGTGCCAGAAACGAGTTCTGTTGGTAGTTTTTACAGTACCCCGGTAGGCAGCTGAAAGGCACCACAAAAGTTTTTCTACCTGCTTTATGGGCTTAGATGGGGAATCGCTGAATTTTGGACTCGGCTGGTGACAAAATGTTCCAAACACACCCCATGCACAGCTCCACCGGGGAAGGTGCCAGAAACGAGTTCTGTTGGTAGTTTTTACACTACCCCGGTAGGCAGCTGAAAGGCACCACAAAAGTTTTGCTACCTGCTTTCTGGGCTGAGATGGGGAACAGCTGAGTTTTGGACTCGGCTGGTGACAAAATGTTCCAAACACACCCCATGCACAACTCCACCGGGGAAGGTGCCAGAAACGAGTTCTGTTGGTAGTTTTTACAGTACCCTGGTAGGCAAGAGAAAGGCACCACAAGACTTGTTGTACCTGCTTTCTGGGCTGAGATGGAGAATCGCTGAATTTTGGACTCGGCTGGTGAAAAAATGTTCCAAACACACCCCATGCACAACTCCACCGGGAAAGGTGCCAGAAACGAGTTCTGTTGGTAGTTTTTACACTACCCCGGTAGGCAGCTGAAAGGCATTACAAAACTTGTTCTACCTGCTTTCTGGGCTTAGATGGGGAATCGCTGAATTTTGGACTCGGCTGCTGACAAAATGTTCCAAACACACCCCATGCACAACTCCACCGGGGAAGGTGCGAGAAAGGAGTTCTGTTGGTAGTTTTTACACTACCCCGGTAGGCAGCTGAAAGGCACCACAAAACTTGTTCTACCTGCTTTCTGGGCTGAGATGGGGAATGGCTGAATTTTGGACTCGGCTGGTAACAATATGTTCCAAACACACCCCATGCACAACTCCACCGAGGAAGGGGCCAGAAACGAGTTCTGTTGGTAGTTTTTACAGTACCCCGGTAGGCAGCTGAAAGGCACCACAAAACTTGTTGTACCTGCTTTCTGGGCTGAGATGGGGAACAGCTGAATTTTGGACTCGGCTGCTGACAAAATGTTCCAAACACACCCCATGCACAACTCCACCGAGGAAGGTGCCAGAAACGAGTTCTGTTGGTAGTTTTTGCACTACCCCGGTAGGCAGCTGAAAGGCACCACAAAAGTTTTTCTACCTGCTTTCTGGGCTGAGATGGGGAACGGCTGAATTTTGGACTCGGCTGGTAACAAAATGTTCCAAACACACCCCATGCACACCTCAACTTAGGAAGGGGCCAGAAACGAGTTCTGTTGGTAGTTTTTACACTACCCCGGTAGGCAGCTGAAAGGCACCACAAAACTTGTTCTACCTGCTTTCTGGGCTGAGAGGAGAATCGCTGAATTTTGGACTCGGCTGGTGAAAAAATGTTCCAAACACAACCCATGCACAACTCCACCGGGAAAGGTGCCAGAAACGAGTTCTGTTGGTAGTTTTTACAGTACCCCGGTAGGCAGCTGAAAGGCACCACAAAAATTGTTGTACCTGCTTTCTGGGCTGAGATGGGGAATCGCTGAATTTTGGACTCGGCTGCTGACAAAATGTTCCAAACACACCCCATGCACAGCTCCACCGGGGAAGGTGCCAGAAACGAGTTCTGTTGGTAGTTTTTACAGTACCCCAGTAGGCAGCTGAAAGGCACCACAAAAGTTTTTCTACCTGCTTTATGGGCTTAGATGGGGAATCGCTGAATTTTGGACTCGGCTGGTGACAAAATGTTCCAAACACACCCCATGCACAGCTCCACCGGGGAAGGTGCCAGAAACGAGTTCTGTTGGTAGTTTTTACACTACCCCGGTAGGCAGCTGAAAGGCACCACAAAAGTTTTGCTACCTGCTTTCTGGGCTGAGATGGGGAACAGCTGAGTTTTGGACTCGGCTGGTGACAAAATGTTCCAAACACACCCCATGCACAACTCCACCGGGGAAGGTGCCAGAAACGAGTTCTGTTGGTAGTTTTTACAGTACCCTGGTAGGCAAGAGAAAGGCACCACAAGACTTGTTGTACCTGCTTTCTGGGCTGAGATGGAGAATCGCTGAATTTTGGACTCGGCTGGTGAAAAAATGTTCCAAACACACCCCATGCACAACTCCACCGGGAAAGGTGCCAGAAACGAGTTCTGTTGGTAGTTTTTACACTACCCCGGTAGGCAGCTGAAAGGCATTACAAAACTTGTTCTACCCGCTTTCTGGGCTTAGATGGGGAATCGCTGAATTTTGGACTCGGCTGCTGACAAAATGTTCCAAACACACCCCATGCACAACTCCACCGGGGAAGGTGCGAGAAAGGAGTTCTGTTGGTAGTTTTTACACTACCCCGGTAGGCAGCTGAAAGGCACCACAAAACTTGTTCTACCTGCTTTCTGGGCTGAGATGGGGAATGGCTGAATTTTGGACTCGGCTGGTAACAATATGTTCCAAACACACCCCATGCACAACTCCACCGAGGAAGGGGCCAGAAACGAGTTCTGTTGGTAGTTTTTACAGTACCCCGGTAGGCAGCTGAAAGGCACCACAAAACTTGTTGTACCTGCTTTCTGGGCTGAGATGGGGAACAGCTGAATTTTGGACTCGGCTGGTGACAAAATGTTCCAAACACACCCCATGCACAACTCCACCGAGGAAGGTGCCAGAAACGAGTTCTGTTGGTAGTTTTTGCACTACCCCGGTAGGCAGCTGAAAGGCACCACAAAAGTTTTTCTACCTGCTTTCTGGGCTGAGATGGGGAACGGCTGAATTTTGGACTCGGCTGGTAACAAAATGTTCCAAACACACCCCATGCACACCTCAACTTAGGAAGGTGCCAGAAACGAGTTCTGTTGGTAGTTTTTACACTACCCCGGTAGGCAGCTGAAAGGCACCACAAAACTTGTTCTACCTGCTTTCTGGGCTGAGAGGAGAATCGCTGAATTTTGGACTCGGCTGGTGAAAAAATGTTCCAAACACAACCCATGCACAACTCCACCGGGAAAGGTGCCAGAAACGAGTTCTGTTGGTAGTTTTTACACTACCCCGGTAGGCAGCTGAAAGGCACCACAAAACTTGTTCTACCTGCTTTCTGGGCTGAGATGGGGAATCGCTGAATTTTGGACTCAGCTGCTGACAAAATGTTCCAAACACACCCCATGCACAACTCCACCGGGGAAGGTGCCAGAAACGAGTTCTGTTGGTAGTTTTTACACTACCCCGGTAGGCAGCTGAAAGGCACCACAAGACTTGTTCTACCTGCTTTCTGGGCTGAGATGGGGAACGGCTGAATTTTGGACTCGGCTGCTGACAAAATGTTCCAAACACACCCCATGCACAACTCCACCGGGGAAGGTGCGAGAAAGGAGTTCTGTTGGTAGTTTTTACACTACCCCGGTAGGCAGCTGAAAGGCACCACAAAAGTTTTTCTACCTGCTTTCTGGGCTGAGATGGGGAATCGCTGAATTTTGGACTCGGCTGGTAACAAAATGTTCCAAACACACCCCATGCACAGCTCCACCGGGGAAGGTGCCAGAAACGAGTTCTTTTGGTAGTTTTTACACTACCCCGGTAGGCAGCTGAAAGGCACCACAAAAGTTTTGCTACCTGCTTTCTGGGCTGAGATGGGGAACAGCTGAGTTTTGGACTCGGCTGGTGACAAAATGTTCCAAACACACCCCATGCACAACTCCACCGGGGAAGGGGCCAGAAACGAGTTCTGTTGGTAGTTTTTACAGTACCCTGGTAGGCAAGAGAAAGGCACCACAAAACTTGTTGTACCTGCTTTCTGGGCTGAGATGGAGAATCGCTGAATTTTGGACTCGGCTGGTGAAAAAATGTTCCAAACACACCCCATGCACAACTCCACCGGGGAAGGTGCCAGAAACGAGTTCTGTTGGTAGTTTTTACACTACCCCGGTAGGCAGCTGAAAGGCATTACAAAACTTGTTCTACCTGCTTTCTGGGCTGAGATGGGGAATCGCTGAATTTTGGACTCGGCTGCTGACAAAATGTTCCAAACACACCCCATGCACAAATCCACCGGGGAAGGTGCCAGAAACGAGTTCTGTTGGTAGTTTTTACAGTACCCCGGTAGGCAGCTGAAAGGCATTACAAAACTTGTTCTACCTGCTTTCTGGGCTGAGATGGGGAACGGCTGAATTTTGGACTCGGCTGGTAACAAAATGTTCCAAACACACCCCATGCACACATCCACCGAGGAAGGTGCCAGAAACGAGTTCTTTTGGTAGTTTTTACACTACCCCGGTAGGCAGCTGAAAGGCACCACAAAACTTGTTCTACCTGCTTTCTGGGCTGAGATGGGGAATCGCTGATTTTTGGACTCGGCGGCTGACAAAATGTTCCAAACACACCCCATGCACAACTCCTCCGGGGAAGGTGCCAGAAACGAGTTCTGTTGGTAGTTTTTACAGTACCCTGGTAGGCAAGAGAAAGGCACCACAAGACTTGTTGTACCTGCTTTCTGGGCTGAGATGGAGAATCGCTGAATTTTGGACTCGGCTGGTGAAAAAATGTTCCAAACACACGCCATGCACAACTCCACCGGGAAAGGTGCCAGAAACGAGTTCTGTTGGTAGTTTTTACACTACCCCGGTAGGCAGCTGAAAGGCATTACAAAACTTGTTCTACCTGCTTTCTGGGCTTAGATGGGGAATCGCTGAATTTTGGACTCGGCTGCTGACAAAATGTTCCAAACACACCCCATGCACAACTCCACCGGGGAAGGTGCGAGAAAGGAGTTCTGTTGGTAGTTTTTACACTACCCCGGTAGGCAGCTGAAAGGCACCACAAAACTTGTTCTACCTGCTTTCTGGGCTGAGATGGGGAATGGCTGAATTTTGGACTCGGCTGGTAACAATATGTTCCAAACACACCCCATGCACAACTCCACCGAGGAAGGGGCCAGAAACGAGTTCTGTTGGTAGTTTTTACAGTACCCCGGTAGGCAGCTGAAAGGCACCACAAAACTTGTTGTACCTGCTTTCTGGGCTGAGATGGGGAACAGCTGAATTTTGGACTCGGCTGGTGACAAAATGTTCCAAACACACCCCATGCACAACTCCACCGAGGAAGGTGCCAGAAACGAGTTCTGTTGGTAGTTTTTGCACTACCCCGGTAGGCAGCTGAAAGGCACCACAAAAGTTTTTCTACCTGCTTTCTGGGCTGAGATGGGGAACGGCTGAATTTTGGACTCGGCTGGTAACAAAATGTTCCAAACACACCCCATGCACACCTCAACTTAGGAAGGGGCCAGAAACGAGTTCTGTTGGTAGTTTTTACACTACCCCGGTAGGCAGCTGAAAGGCACCACAAAACTTGTTCTACCTGCTTTCTGGGCTGAGAGGAGAATCGCTGAATTTTGGACTCGGCTGGTGAAAAAATGTTCCAAACACAACCCATGCACAACTCCACCGGGAAAGGTGCCAGAAACGAGTTCTGTTGGTAGTTTTTACACTACCCCGGTAGGCAGCTGAAAGGCACCACAAAACTTGTTCTACCTGCTTTCTGGGCTGAGATGGGGAACGGCTGAATTTTGGACTCGGCTGCTGACAAAATGTTCCAAACACACCCCATGCACAACTCCACCGGGGAAGGTGCGAGAAAGGAGTTCTGTTGGTAGTTTTTACACTACCCCGGTAGGCAGCTGAAAGGCACCACAAAAGTTTTTCTACCTGCTTTCTGGGCTGAGATGGGGAATCGCTGAATTTTGGACTCGGCTGGTAACAAAATGTTCCAAACACACCCCATGCACAGCTCCACCGGGGAAGGTGCCAGAAACGAGTTCTGTTGGTAGTTTTTACACTACCCCGGTAGGCAGCTGAAAGGCACCACAAAAGTTTTGCTACCTGCTTTCTGGGCTGAGATGGGGAACAGCTGAGTTTTGGACTCGGCTGGTGACAAAATGTTCCAAAAACACCCCATGCACAACTCCACCGGGGAAGGGGCCAGAAACGAGTTCTGTTGGTAGTTTTTACAGTACCCTGGTAGGCAAGAGAAAGGCACCACAAAACTTGTTGTACCTGCTTTCTGGGCTGAGATGGAGAATCGCTGAATTTTGGACTCGGCTGGTGAAAAAATGTTCCAAACACACCCCATGCACAACTCCACCGGGGAAGGTGCCAGAAACGAGTTCTGTTGGTAGTTTTTACACTACCCCGGTAGGCAGCTGAAAGGCATTACAAAACTTGTTCTACCTGCTTTCTGGGCTGAGATGGGGAACGGCTGAATTTTGGACTCGGCTGGTAACAAAATGTTCCAAACACACCCCATGCACACATCCACCGAGGAAGGTGCCAGAAACGAGTTCTTTTGGTAGTTTTTACACTACCCCGGTAGGCAGCTGAAAGGCACCACAAAACTTGTTCTACCTGCTTTCTGGGCTGAGATGGGGAATCGCTGATTTTTGGACTCGGCGGCTGACAAAATGTTCCAAACACACCCCATGCACAACTCCTCCGGGGAAGGTGCCAGAAATGAGTTCTGTTGGTAGTTTTTACACTACCCCGGTAGGCAGCTGAAAGGCACCACAAAACTTGTTCTACCTGCTTTCTGGGCTGAGATGGAGAATCGCTGAATTTTGGACTCGGCTGGTGACAAAATGTTCCAAACACACCCCATGCCCAGCTCCACCGGGGAAGGTGCCAGAAATGAGTTCTGTTGGTAGTTTTTACAGTACCCCGGTAGGCAGCTGAAAGGCACCACAAAACTTGTTCTACCTGCTTTCTGGGCTGAGATGGGGAACAGCTGAATTTTGGACTCGGCTGCTGACAAAATGTTCCAAACACACCCCATGCACAACTCCACCAGGGAAGGTGCCAGAAACGAGTTCTCTTGGTAGTTTTTACACTACCCCGGTAGGCAAGAGAAAGGCACCACAGAAGTTTTGCTACCTGCTTTCTGGGCTGAGATGGGGAACAGCTGAGTTTTGGACTCGGCTGGTGACAAAATGTTCCAAACACACCCCATGCACAACTCCACCGGGGAAGGTGCCAGAAACGAGTTCTGTTGGTAGTTTTTACAGTACCCTGGTAGGCAAGAGAAAGGCACCACAAAACTTGTACTACCTGCTTTCTGGGCTGAGATGGGGAACAGCTGAATTTTGGACTCGGCTGCTGACAAAATGTTCCAAACACACCCCATGCACAACTCCACCGGGAAAGGTGCCAGAAACGAGTTCTGTTGGTAGTTTTTACAGTACCCCGGTAGGCAGCTGAAAGGCATTACAAAACTTGTTCTACCTGCTTTCTGGGCTGAGATGGGGAATCGCTGCATTTTGGACTCGGCTGCTGACAAAATGTTCCAAACACACCCCATGCACAACTCCACCGGGGAAGGTGCCAGAAACGAGTTCTGTTGGTAGTTTTTACAGTACCCTGGTAGGCAGCTGAAAGGCACCACAAAACTTGTTCTACCTGCTTTCTGGGCTGAGATGGGGAACGGCTGAATTTTGGACTCGGCTGGTGACAAAATGTTCCAAACACACCCCATGCACAACTCCTCCGGGGAAGGTGCCAGAAACGAGTTCTGTTGGTAGTTTTTACACTACCCCGGTAGGCAGCTGAAAGGCACCACAAAAGTTTTGCTACCTGCTTTCTGGGCTGAGATGGGGAACAGCTGAGTTTTGGACTCGGCTGGTGACAAAATGTTCCAAACACACCCCATGCACAACTCCACCGAGGAAGGTGCCAGAAACGAGTTCTGTTGGTAGTTTTTACACTACCCCGGTAGGCAGCTGAAAGGCACCACAAAACTTGTTCTACCTGCTTTCTGGGCTGAGATGGGGAACAGCTGAATTTTGGACTCGGCTGGTGACAAAATGTTCCAAACACACCCCATGCACAACTCCACCGAGGAAGGTGCCAGAAACGAGTTCTGTTGGTAGTTTTTACACTACCCCGGTAGGCAGCTGAAAGGCACCACAAAAGTTTTTCTACCTGCTTTCTGGGCTGAGATGGGGAACGGCTGAATTTTGGACTCGGCTGGTGACAAAATGTTCCAAACACACCCCATGCACAACTCCTCCGGGGAAGGTGCCAGAAACGAGTTCTGTTGGTAGTTTTTACACTACCCCGGTAGGCAAGAGAAAGGCACCACAAAACTTGTTCTACCTGCTTTCTGGGCTGAGATGGAGAATCGCTGAATTTTGGACTCGGCTGGTAACAAAATGTTCCAAACACACCCCATGCACGACTCCACCGGGAAAGGTGCCAGAAACGAGTTCTGTTGGTAGTTTTTACACTACCCCGGTAGGCAGCTGAAAGGCACCACAAAACTTGTTCTACCTGCTTTCTGGGCTGAGATGGGGAATCGCTGAATTTTGGACTCGGCTGCTGACAAAATGTTCCAAACACACCCCATGCACAACTCCACCGGGGAAGGTGCCAGAAACGAGTTCTGTTGGTAGTTTTTACAGTACCCCGGTAGGCAGCTGAAAGGCACCACAAAACTTGTTCTACCTGCTTTCTGGGCTGAGATGTAGAACAGCTGAATTTTGGACTCGGCTGGTGACAAAATGTTCCAAACACACCCCATGCACAGCTCCACCGCCAAAGGTGCCAGAAACGAGTTCTGTTGGTAGTTTTTACACTACCCCGGTAGGCAGCTGAAAGGCACCACAAAACTTGTTCTACCTGCTTTCTGGGCTGAGATGGGGAACGGCTGAATTTTGGACTCGGCTGCTGACAAAATGTTCCAAACACACCCCATGCACAACTCCACCGGGGAAGGTGCCAGAAACGAGTTCTGTTGGTAGTTTTTACAGTACCCCGGTAGGCAGCTGAAAGGCACCACAAAACTTGTTGTACCTGCTTTCTGGGCTGAGATGGGGAACGGCTGAATTTTGGACTCGGCTGGCAACAAAATGTTCCAAACACACCCCATGCACAACTCCACCGGGGAAGGGGCCAGAAACGAGTTCTGTTGGTAGTTTTTACAGTACCCTGGTAGGCAAGAGAAAGGCACCACAAGACTTGTTGTACCTGCTTTCTGGGCTGAGATGGAGAATCGCTGAATTTTGGACTCGGCTGGTGAAAAAATGTTCCAAACACACCCCATGCACAACTCCACCGGGAAAGGTGCCAGAAACGAGTTCTGTTGGTAGTTTTTACACTACCCCGGTAGGCAGCTGAAAGGCATTACAAAACTTGTTGTACCTGCTTTCTGGGCTGAGATGGGGAATCGCTGAATTTTGGACTCGGCTGCTGACAAAATGTTCCAAACACACCCCATGCACAACTCCACCGGGGAAGGTGCCAGAAACGAGTTCTGTTGGTAGTTTTTACACTACCCCGGTAGGCAGCTGAAAGGTACCACAAAACTTGTTCTACCTGCTTTCTGGGCTGAGATGGGGAATGGCTGAATTTTGGACTCGGCTGGTAACAATATGTTCCAAACACACCCCATGCACAGCTCCACCGGGGAAGGTGCCAGAAACGAGTTCTGTTGGTAGTTTTTACACTACCCCGGTAGGCAGCTGAAAGGCACCACAAAAGTTTTTCTACCTGCTTTCTGGGCTGAGATGGGGAATCGCTGAATTTTGGACTCGGCTGCTGACAAAATGTTCCAAACACACCCCATGCACAACTCCACCGGGGAAGGTGCCAGAAACGAGTTCTGTTGGTAGTTTTTACACTACCCCGGTAGGCAGCTGAAAGGCACCACAAAACTTGTTGTACCTGCTTTCTGGGCTGAGATGGGGAACGGCTGAATTTTGGACTCGGCTGGTAACAAAATGTTCCAAACACACCCCATGCACACCTCAACCGAGGAAGGGGCCAGAAACGAGTTCTGTTGGTAGTTTTTACACTACCCCGGTAGGCAGCTGAAAGGCACCACAAAACTTGTTCTACCTGCTTTCTGGGCTGAGATGGGGAATCGCTGAATTTTGGACTCGGCTGCTGACAAAATGTTCCAAACACACCCCATGCACAACTCCACCGGGGAAGGTGCCAGAAACGAGTTCTGTTGGTAGTTTTTACACTACCCCGGTAGGCAGCTGAAAGGCACCACAAAACTTGTTCTACCTGCTTTCTGGGCTGAGATGGGGAACAGCTGAATTTTGGACTCGGCTGGTGACAAAATGTTCCAAAAACACCCCATGCACAACTCCACTGGCAAAGGTGCCAGAAACGAGTTCTGTTGGTAGTTTTTACAGTACCCCGGTAGGCAGCTGAAAGGCACCACAAAACTTGTTCTACCTGCTTTCTGGGCTGAGATGGGGAACGGCTGAATTTTGGACTCGGCTGGTGAAAAAATGTTCCAAACACACCCCATGCACAACTCCACCGAGGAAGGGGCCAGAAACGAGTTCTTTTGGTAGTTTTTACACTACCCCGGTAGGCAGCTGAAAGGCACCACAAATTTGTTCTACCTGCTTTCTGGGCTGAGATGGGGAACAGCTGAATTTTGGACTCGGCTGGTGACAAAATGTTCCAAACACACCCCATGCACAACTCCACCGGGAAAGGTGCCAGAAAGGAGTTCTGTTGGTAGTTTTTACACTACCCCGGTAGGCAGCTGAAAGGCACCACAAAACTTGTTGTACCTGCTTTCTGGGCTGAGATGGGGAATCGCTGAATTTTGGACTCGGCTGCTGACAAAATGTTCCAAACACACCCCATGCACAACTCCACCGGGGAAGGTGCCAGAAACGAGTTCTGTTGGTAGTTTTTACACTACCCCGGTAGGCAGCTGAAAGGCACCACAAAAGTTTTTCTACCTGCTTTATGGGCTTAGATGGGGAATCGCTGAATTTTGGACTCGGCTGGTGACAAAATGTTCCAAACACACCCCATGCACAGCTCCCCCGGGGAAGGTGCCAGAAACGAGTTCTGTTGGTAGTTTTTACAGTACCCTGGTAGGCAAGAGAAAGGCACCACAAGACTTGTTGTACCTGCTTTCTGGGCTGAGATGGAGAATCGCTGAATTTTGGACTCGGCTGGTGAAAAAATGTTCCAAACACACCCCATGCACAACTCCACCGGGAAAGGTGCCAGAAACGAGTTCTGTTGGTAGTTTTTACACTACCCCGGTAGGCAGCTGAAAGGCATTACAAAACTTGTTCTACCTGCTTTCTGGGCTTAGATGGGGAATCGCTGAATTTTGGACTCGGCTGCTGACAAAATGTTCCAAACACACCCCATGCACAACTCCACCGGGGAAGGTGCGAGAAAGGAGTTCTGTTGGTAGTTTTTACACTACCCCGGTAGGCAGCTGAAAGGCACCACAAAACTTGTTCTACCTGCTTTCTGGGCTGAGATGGGGAATGGCTGAATTTTGGACTCGGCTGGTAACAATATGTTCCAAACACACCCCATGCACAACTCCACCGAGGAAGGGGCCAGAAACGAGTTCTGTTGGTAGTTTTTACAGTACCCCGGTAGGCAGCTGAAAGGCACCACAAAACTTGTTCTACCTGCTTTCTGGGCTGAGATGGGGAACAGCTGAATTTTGGACTCGGCTGGTGACAAAATGTTCCAAACACACCCCATGCACAACTCCACCGAGGAAGGTGCCAGAAACGAGTTCTGTTGGTAGTTTTTGCACTACCCCGGTAGGCAGCTGAAAGGCACCACAAAAGTTTTTCTACCTGCTTTCTGGGCTGAGATGGGGAACGGCTGAATTTTGGACTCGGCTGGTAACAAAATGTTCCAAACACACCCCATGCACACCTCAACTTAGGAAGGGGCCAGAAACGAGTTCTGTTGGTAGTTTTTACACTACCCCGGTAGGCAGCTGAAAGGCACCACAAAACTTGTTCTACCTGCTTTCTGCGCTGAGATGGGGAACAGCTGAATTTTGGACTCGGCTGGTGACAAAATGTTCCAAACACACCCCATGCACAACTCCTCCGGGGAAGGTGCCAGAAATGAGTTCTGTTGGTAGTTTTTACACTACCCCGGTAGGCAAGAGAAAGGCACCACAAAACTTGTTCTACCTGCTTTCTGGGCTGAGATGGAGAATCGCTGAATTTTGGACTCGGCTGGTGACAAAATGTTCCAAACACACCCCATGCACAACTCCACCGGGGAAGGTGCCAGAAAGGAGTTCTGTTGGTAGTTTTTACACTACCCCGGTAGGCAGCTGAAAGGCACCACAAAAGTTTTTCTACCTGCTTTATGGGCTTAGATGGGGAACGGCTGAATTTTGGACTCGGCTGGTAACAAAATGTTCCAAACACACCCCATGCACAGCTCCACCGGGGAAGGTGCCAGAAACGAGTTCTGTTGGTAGTTTTTACACTACCCCGGTAGGCAGCTGAAAGGCACCACAGAAGTTTTGCTACCTGCTTTCTGGGCTGAGATGGGGAACAGCTGAGTTTTGGACTCGGCTGGTGACAAAATGTTCCAAACACACCCCATGCACAACTCCACCGGGGAAGGTGCCAGAAACGAGTTCTGTTGGTAGTTTTTACAGTACCCTGGTAGGCAAGAGAAAGGCACCACAAAACTTGTACTACCTGCTTTCTGGGCTGAGATGGAGAATCGCTGAATTTTGGACTCGGCTGGTGAAAAAATGTTCCAAACACACCCCATGCACAACTCCTCCGGGGAAGGTGCCAGAAACGAGTTCTGTTGGTAGTTTTTACACTACCCCGGTAGGCAGCTGAAAGGCATTACAAAACTTGTTCTACCTGCTTTCTGCGCTGAGATGGGGAATCGCTGAATTTTGGACTCGGCTGGTGACAAAATGTTCCAAACACACCCCATGCACAACTCCTCCGGGGAAGGTGCCAGAAATGAGTTCTGTTGGTAGTTTTTACACTACCCCGGTAGGCAAGAGAAAGGCACCACAAAACTTGTTCTACCTGCTTTCTGGGCTGAGATGGAGAATCGCTGAATTTTGGACTCGGCTGGTGACAAAATGTTCCAAACACACCCCATGCACAACTCCACCGGGGAAGGTGCCAGAAAGGAGTTCTGTTGGTAGTTTTTACACTACCCCGGTAGGCAGCTGAAAGGCACCACAAAAGTTTTTCTACCTGCTTTATGGGCTTAGATGGGGAATCGCTGAATTTTGGACTCGGCTGGTAACAAAATGTTCCAAACACACCCCATGCACAGCTCCACCGGGGAAGGTGCCAGAAACGAGTTCTGTTGGTAGTTTTTACACTACCCCGGTAGGCAGCTGAAAGGCACCACAGAAGTTTTGCTACCTGCTTTCTGGGCTGAGATGGGGAACAGCTGAGTTTTGGACTCGGCTGGTGACAAAATGTTCCAAACACACCCCATGCACAACTCCACCGGGGAAGGTGCCAGAAACGAGTTCTGTTGGTAGTTTTTACAGTACCCTGGTAGGCAAGAGAAAGGCACCACAAAACTTGTACTACCTGCTTTCTGGGCTGAGATGGAGAATCGCTGAATTTTGGACTCGGCTGGTGAAAAAATGTTCCAAACACACCCCATGCACAACTCCTCCGGGGAAGGTGCCAGAAACGAGTTCTGTTGGTAGTTTTTACACTACCCCGGTAGGCAGCTGAAAGGCATTACAAAACTTGTTCTACCTGCTTTCTGGGCTGAGATGGGGAACGGCTGAATTTTGGACTCGGCTGGTGACAAAATGTTCCAAACACACCCCATGCACAACTCCACCGAGGAAGGGGCCAGAAAGGAGTTCTGTTGGTAGTTTTTACACTACCCCGGTAGGCAGCTGAAAGGCACCACAAAACTTGTTGTACCTGCTTTCTGGGCTGAGATGGGGAACGGCTGAATTTTGGACTCGGCTGCTGACAAATGTTCCAAACACACCCCATGCACAACTCCTCCGGGGAAGGTGCCAGAAACGAGTTCTGTTGGTAGTTTTTACAGTACCCCGGTAGGCAGCTGAAAGGCACCACAAAACTTGTTCTACCTGCTTTCTGGGCTGAGATGGGGAATCGCTGAATTTTGGACTCGGCTGCTGACAAAATGTTCCAAACACACCCCATGCACAACTCCTCCGGGGAAGGTGCCAGAAACGAGTTCTGTTGGTAGTTTTTACAGTACCCCGGTAGGCAGCTGAAAGGCACCACAAAACTTGTTCTACCTGCTTTCTGGGCTGAGATGGGGAACAGCTGAATTTTGGACTCGGCTGGTGACAAAATGTTCCAAACACACCCCATGCACAGCTCCACCGCCAAAGGTGCCAGAAACGAGTTCTGTTGGTAGTTTTTACACTACCCCGGTAGGCAGCTGAAAGGCACCACAAAACTTGTTCTACCTGCTTTCTGGGCTGAGATGGGGAACAGCTGAGTTTTGGACTCGGCTGGTGACAAAATGTTCCAAACACACCCCATGCACAACTCCTCCTGGGAAGGTGCCAGAAACGAGTTCTGTTGGTAGTTTTTACAGTACCCCGGTAGGCAAGAGAAAGGCACCACAAAACTTGTTCTACCTGCTTTCTGGGCTGAGATGGAGAATCGCTGAATTTTGGACTCGGCTGCTGACAAAATGTTCCAAACACACCCCATGCACAACTCCTCCGGGGAAGGTGCCAGAAACGAGTTCTGTTGGTAGTTTTTACACTACCCCGGTAGGCAAGAGAAAGGCACCACAAAACTTGTTCTACCTGCTTTCTGGGCTGAGATGGAGAATCGCTGAATTTTGGACTCGGCTGGTAACAAAATGTTCCAAACACACCCCATGCACAACTCCACCGGGGAAGGTGCGAGAAAGGAGTTCTGTTGGTAGTTTTTACAGTACCCCGGTAGGCAGCTGAAAGGCACCACAAAACTTGTTGTACCTGCTTTCTGGGCTGAGAGGAGAATCGCTGAATTTTGGACTCGGCTGGTGACAAAATGTTCCAAACACAACCCATGCACAACTCCACCGGGAAAGGTGCCAGAAAGGAGTTCTGTTGGTAGTTTTTACAGTACCCCGGTAGGCAGCTGAAAGTCACCACAAAACTTGTTGTACCTGCTTTCTGGGCTGAGATGGGGAATCGCTGAATTTTGGACTCGGCTGCTGACAAAATGTTCCAAACACACCCCATGCACAACTCCACCGGGGAAGGTGCCAGAAACGAGTTCTGTTGGTAGTTTTTACACTACCCCGGTAGGCAGCTGAAAGGCACCACAAAAGTTTTTCTACCTGCTTTATGGGCTTAGATGGGGAATCGCTGAATTTTGGACTCGGCTGGTGACAAAATGTTCCAAACACACCCCATGCACAGCTCCACCGGGGAAGGTGCCAGAAACGAGTTCTGTTGGTAGTTTTTACACTACCCCGGTAGGCAGCTGAAAGGCACCACAAAAGTTTTGCTACCTGCTTTCTGGGCTGAGAGGGGGAACAGCTGAGTTTTGGACTCGGCTGGTGACAAAATGTTCCAAACACACCCCATGCACAACTCCACCGGGGAAGGTGCGAGAAAGGAGTTCTGTTGGTAGTTTTTACACTACCCTGGTAGGCAAGAGAAAGGCACCACAAAACTTGTACTACCTGCTTTCTGGGCTGAGATGGAGAATCGCTGAATTTTGGACTCGGCTGGTGAAAAAATGTTCCAAACACACCCCATGCACAACTCCTCCGGGGAAGGTGCCAGAAACGAGTTCTGTTGGTAGTTTTTACACTACCCCGGTAGGCAGCTGAAAGGCATTACAAAACTTGTTCTACCTGCTTTCTGCGCTGAGATGGGGAATCGCTGAATTTTGGACTCGGCTGGTGACAAAATGTTCCAAACACACCCCATGCACAACTCCTCCGGGGAAGGTGCCAGAAATGAGTTCTGTTGGTAGTTTTTACACTACCCCGGTAGGCAAGAGAAAGGCACCACAAAACTTGTTGTACCAGCTTTCTGGGCTGAGATGGAGAATCGCTGAATTTTGGACTCGGCTGGTGACAAAATGTTCCAAACACACCCCATGCACAACTCCACCGGGGAAGGTGCCAGAAAGGAGTTCTGTTGGTAGTTTTTACACTACCCCGGTAGGCAGCTGAAAGGCACCACAAAAGTTTTTCTACCTGCTTTATGGGCTTAGATGGGGAACGGCTGAATTTTGGACTCGGCTGGTAACAAAATGTTCCAAACACACCCCATGCACAGCTCCACCGGGGAAGGTGCCAGAAACGAGTTCTGTTGGTAGTTTTTACACTACCCCGGTAGGCAGCTGAAAGGCACCACAGAAGTTTTGCTACCTGCTTTCTGGGCTGAGATGGGGAACAGCTGAGTTTTGGACTCGGCTGGTGACAAAATGTTCCAAACACACCCCATGCACAACTCCACCGGGGAAGGTGCCAGAAACGAGTTCTGTTGGTAGTTTTTACAGTACCCTGGTAGGCAAGAGAAAGGCACCACAAAACTTGTACTACCGGCTTTCTGGGCTGAGATGGAGAATCGCTGAATTTTGGACTCGGCTGGTGAAAAAATGTTCCAAACACACCCCATGCACAACTCCTCCGGGGAAGGTGCCAGAAACGAGTTCTGTTGGTAGTTTTTACAGTACCCCGGTAGGCAGCTGAAAGGCACCACAAAACTTGTTGTACCTGCTTTCTGGGCTGAGATGGGGAACGGCTGAATTTTGGACTCGGCTGGTAACAAAATGTTCCAAACACACCCCATGCACACCTCAACCGAGGAAGGGGCCAGAAACGAGTTCTGTTGGTAGTTTTTACACTACCCCGGTAGGCAGCTGAAAGGCACCACAAAACTTGTTCTACCTGCTTTCTGGGCTGAGATGGGGAATCGCTGAATTTTGGACTCGGCTGCTGACAAAATGTTCCAAACACACCCCATGCACAACTCCACCGGGGAAGGTGCCAGAAACGAGTTCTGTTGGTAGTTTTTACACTACCCCGGTAGGCAGCTGAAAGGCACCACAAAACTTGTTCTACCTGCTTTCTGGGCTGAGATGGGGAACAGCTGAATTTTGGACTCGGCTGGTGACAAAATGTTCCAAACACACCCCATGCACAGCTCCACCGCCAAAGGTGCCAGAAACGAGTTCTGTTGGTAGTTTTTACACTACCCCGGTAGGCAGCTGAAAGGCACCACAAAACTTGTTCTACCTGCTTTCTGGGCTGAGATGGGGAACGGCTGAATTTTGGACTCGGCTGGTGAAAAAATGTTCCAAACACACCCCATGCACAACTCCACCGAGGAAGGTGCCAGAAACGAGTTCTTTTGGTAGTTTTTACACTACCCCGGTAGGCAGCTGAAAGGCACCACAAAACTTGTTGTACCTGCTTTCTGGGCTGAGATGGGGAACGGCTGAATTTTGGACTCGGCTGGTGAAAAAATGTTCCAAACACACCCCATGCACAACTCCACCGAGGAAGGTGCCAGAAACGAGTTCTGTTGGTAGTTTTTGCACTACCCCGGTAGGCAGCTGAAAGGCACCACAAAAGTTTTTCTACCTGCTTTCTGGGCTGAGATGGGGAACGGCTGAATTTTGGACTCGGCTGGTAACAAAATGTTCCAAACACACCCCATGCACACCTCAACTTAGGAAGGTGCCAGAAACGAGTTCTGTTGGTAGTTTTTACACTACCCCGGTAGGCAGCTGAAAGGCACCACAAAACTTGTTCTACCTGCTTTCTGCGCTGAGATGGGGAACAGCTGAATTTTGGACTCGGCTGGTGACAAAATGTTCCAAACACACCCCATGCACAACTCCTCCGGGGAAGGTGCCAGAAATGAGTTCTGTTGGTAGTTTTTACACTACCCCGGTAGGCAAGAGAAAGGCACCACAAAACTTGTTCTACCTGCTTTCTGGGCTGAGATGGAGAATCGCTGAATTTTGGACTCGGCTGGTGACAAAATGTTCCAAACACACCCCATGCACAACTCCACCGGGGAAGGTGCCAGAAAGGAGTTCTGTTGGTAGTTTTTACACTACCCCGGTAGGCAGCTGAAAGGCACCACAAAACTTGTTCTACCTGCTTTATGGGCTTAGATGGGGAACGGCTCAATTTTGGACTCGGCTGGTAACAAAATGTTCCAAACACACCCCATGCACAGCTCCACCGGGGAAGGTGCCAGAAACGAGTTCTGTTGGTAGTTTTTACACTACCCCGGTAGGCAGCTGAAAGGCACCACAGAAGTTTTGCTACCTGCTTTCTGGGCTGAGATGGGGAACAGCTGAGTTTTGGACTCGGCTGGTGACAAAATGTTCCAAACACACCCCATGCACAACTCCACCGGGGAAGGTGCCAGAAACGAGTTCTGTTGGTAGTTTTTACACTACCCTGGTAGGCAAGAGAAAGGCACCACAAAACTTGTACTACCTGCTTTCTGGGCTGAGATGGAGAATCGCTGAATTTTGGACTCGGCTGGTGAAAAAATGTTCCAAACACACCCCATGCACAACTCCTCCGGGGAAGGTGCCAGAAACGAGTTCTGTTGGTAGTTTTTACACTACCCCGGTAGGCAGCTGAAAGGCATTACAAAACTTGTTCTACCTGCTTTCTGCGCTGAGATGGGGAATCGCTGAATTTTGGACTCGGCTGGTGACAAAATGTTCCAAACACACCCCATGCACAACTCCTCCGGGGAAGGTGCCAGAAATGAGTTCTGTTGGTAGTTTTTACACTACCCCGGTAGGCAAGAGAAAGGCACCACAAAACTTGTTGTACCAGCTTTCTGGGCTGAGATGGAGAATCGCTGAATTTTGGACTCGGCTGGTGACAAAATGTTCCAAACACACCCCATGCACAACTCCACCGGGGAAGGTGCCAGAAAGGAGTTCTGTTGGTAGTTTTTACACTACCCCGGTAGGCAGCTGAAAGGCACCACAAAAGTTTTTCTACCTGCTTTATGGGCTTAGATGGGGAATCGCTGAATTTTGGACTCGGCTGGTAACAAAATGTTCCAAACACACCCCATGCACAGCTCCACCGCCAAAGGTGCCAGAAACGAGTTCTGTTGGTAGTTTTTACACTACCCCGGTAGGCAGCTGAAAGGCACCACAGAAGTTTTGCTACCTGCTTTCTGGGCTGAGATGGGGAACAGCTGAGTTTTGGACTCGGCTGGTGACAAAATGTTCCAAACACACCCCATGCACAACTCCACCGGGGAAGGTGCCAGAAACGAGTTCTGTTGGTAGTTTTTACACTACCCTGGTAGGCAAGAGAAAGGCACCACAAAACTTGTACTACCGGCTTTCTGGGCTGAGATGGGGAACGGCTGAATTTTGGACTCGGCTGGTGACAAAATGTTCCAAACACACCCCATGCACAACTCCACCGAGGAAGGGGCCAGAAAGGAGTTCTGTTGGTAGTTTTTACACTACCCCGGTAGGCAGCTGAAAGGCACCACAAAACTTGTTGTACCTGCTTTCTGGGCTGAGATGGGGAACGGCTGAATTTTGGACTCGGCTGGTGACAAAATGTTCCAAACACACCCCATGCACAACTCCACCGAGGAAGGGGCCAGAAAGGAGTTCTGTTGGTCGTTTTTACACTACCCCGGTAGGCAGCTGAAAGGCACCACAAAACTTGTTCTACCTGCTTTCTGGGCTGAGATGGGGAACGGCTGAATTTTGGACTCGGCTGGTGACAAAATGTTCCAAACACACCCCATGCACAACTCCACCGGGAAAGGTGCCAGAAAGGAGTTCTGTTGGTAGTTTTTACACTACCCCGGTAGGCAGCTGAAAGGCACCACAAAACTTGTTGTACCTGCTTTCTGGGCTGAGATGGGGAACAGCTGAATTTTGGACTCGGCTGGTGACAAAATGTTCCAAACACACCCCATGCACAACTCCACCGAGGAAGGTGCCAGAAACGAGTTCTGTTGGTAGTTTTTACACTACCCCGGTAGGCAGCTGAAAGGCACCACAGAAGTTTTGCTACCTGCTTTCTGGGCTGAGATGGGGAACAGCTGAGTTTTGGACTCGGCTGGTGACAAAATGTTCCAAACACACCCCATGCACAACTCCACCGGGGAAGGTGCCAGAAACGAGTTCTGTTGGTAGTTTTTACACTACCCTGGTAGGCAAGAGAAAGGCACCACAAAACTTGTACTACCTGCTTTCTGGGCTGAGATGGAGAATCGCTGAATTTTGGACTCGGCTGGTGAAAAAATGTTCCAAACACACCCCATGCACAACTCCTCCGGGGAAGGTGCCAGAAACGAGTTCTGTTGGTAGTTTTTACACTACCCCGGTAGGCAGCTGAAAGGCATTACAAAACTTGTTCTACCTGCTTTCTGCGCTGAGATGGGGAATCGCTGAATTTTGGACTCGGCTGGTGACAAAATGTTCCAAACACACCCCATGCACAACTCCTCCGGGGAAGGTGCCAGAAATGAGTTCTGTTGGTAGTTTTTACACTACCCCGGTAGGCAAGAGAAAGGCACCACAAAACTTGTTGTACCAGCTTTCTGGGCTGAGATGGAGAATCGCTGAATTTTGGACTCGGCTGGTGACAAAATGTTCCAAACACACCCCATGCACAACTCCACCGGGGAAGGTGCCAGAAAGGAGTTCTGTTGGTAGTTTTTACACTACCCCGGTAGGCAGCTGAAAGGCACCACAAAAGTTTTTCTACCTGCTTTATGGGCTTAGATGGGGAATCGCTGAATTTTGGACTCGGCTGGTAACAAAATGTTCCAAACACACCCCATGCACAGCTCCACCGCCAAAGGTGCCAGAAACGAGTTCTGTTGGTAGTTTTTACACTACCCCGGTAGGCAGCTGAAAGGCACCACAGAAGTTTTGCTACCTGCTTTCTGGGCTGAGATGGGGAACAGCTGAGTTTTGGACTCGGCTGGTGACAAAATGTTCCAAACACACCCCATGCACAACTCCACCGGGGAAGGTGCCAGAAACGAGTTCTGTTGGTAGTTTTTACACTACCCTGGTAGGCAAGAGAAAGGCACCACAAAACTTGTACTACCGGCTTTCTGGGCTGAGATGGGGAACGGCTGAATTTTGGACTCGGCTGGTGACAAAATGTTCCAAACACACCCCATGCACAACTCCACCGAGGAAGGGGCCAGAAAGGAGTTCTGTTGGTAGTTTTTACACTACCCCGGTAGGCAGCTGAAAGGCACCACAAAACTTGTTGTACCTGCTTTCTGGGCTGAGATGGGGAACGGCTGAATTTTGGACTCGGCTGGTGACAAAATGTTCCAAACACACCCCATGCACAACTCCACCGAGGAAGGGGCCAGAAAGGAGTTCTGTTGGTCGTTTTTACACTACCCCGGTAGGCAGCTGAAAGGCACCACAAAACTTGTTCTACCTGCTTTCTGGGCTGAGATGGGGAACGGCTGAATTTTGGACTCGGCTGCTGACAAAATGTTCCAAACACACCCCATGCACAACTCCACCGAGGAAGGTGCCAGAAATGAGTTCTGTTGGTAGTTTTTACACTACCCCGGTAGGCAGCTGAAAGGCACCACAAAACTTGTTGTACCTGCTTTCTGGGCTGAGATGGGGAACGGCTGAATTTTGGACTCGGCTGCTGACAAAATGTTCCAAACACACCCCATGCACAACTCCTCCGGGGAAGGCGCCAGAAACGAGTTCTGTTGGTAGTTTTTACAGTACCCCGGTAGGCAGCTGAAAGGCACCACAAAACTTGTTCTACCTGCTTTCTGGGCTGAGATGGGGAATCGCTGAATTTTGGACTCGGCTGCTGACAAAATGTTCCAAACACACCTAGCACAACTCCTCCGGGGAAGGTGCCAGAAACGAGTTCTGTTGGTAGTTTTTACAGTACCCCGGTAGGCAGCTGAAAGGCACCACAAAACTTGTTCTACCTGCTTTCTGGGCTGAGATGGGGAACAGCTGAATTTTGGACTCGGCTGGTGACAAAATGTTCCAAACACACCCCATGCACAGCTCCACCGCCAAAGGTGCCAGAAACGAGTTCTGTTGGTAGTTTTTACACTACCCCGGTAGGCAGCTGAAAGGCACCACAAAACTTGTTCTACCTGCTTTCTGCGCTGAGATGGGGAACAGCTGAATTTTGGACTCGGCTGGTGACAAAATGTTCCAAACACACCCCATGCACAACTCCACCGGGGAAGGTGCCAGAAACGAGTTCTGTTGGTAGTTTTTACAGTACCCCGGTAGGCAAGAGAAAGGCACCACAAAACTTGTTCTACCTGCTTTCTGGGCTGAGATGGAGAATCGCTGAATTTTGGACTCGGCTGCTGACAAAATGTTCCAAACACACCCCATGCACAACTCCTCCGGGGAAGGTGCCAGAAACGAGTTCTGTTGGTAGTTTTTACAGTACCCCGGTAGGCAAGAGAAAGGCACCACAAAACTTGTTCTACCTGCTTTCTGGGCTGAGATGGGGAACAGCTGAATTTTGGACTCGGCTGGTAACAAAATGTTCCAAACACACCCCATGCACAACTCCACCGGGGAAGGTGCGAGAAAGGAGTTCTGTTGGTAGTTTTTTACAGTACCCCGGTAGGCAGCTGAAAGGCACCACAAAACTTGTTGTACCTGCTTTCTGGGCTGAGATGGGGAACGGCTGAGTTTTGGACTCGGCTGGTGACAAAATGTTCCAAACACACCCCATGCACAACTCCACCGGGGAAGGTGCCAGAAACGAGTTCTGTTGGTAGTTTTTACACTACCCTGGTAGGCAAGAGAAAGGCACCACAAAACTTGTACTACCTGCTTTCTGGGCTGAGATGGAGAATCGCTGAATTTTGGACTCGGCTGGTGAAAAAATGTTCCAAACACACCCCATGCACAACTCCTCCAGGGAAGGTGCCAGAAACGAGTTCTGTTGGTAGTTTTTACACTACCCCGGTAGGCAGCTGAAAGGCATTACAAAACTTGTTCTACCTGCTTTCTGCGCTGAGATGGGGAATCGCTGAATTTTGGACTCGGCTGGTGACAAAATGTTCCAAACACACCCCATGCACAACTCCTCCGGGGAAGGTGCCAGAAATGAGTTCTGTTGGTAGTTTTTACACTACCCCGGTAGGCAAGAGAAAGGCACCACAAAACTTGTTGTACCAGCTTTCTGGGCTGAGATGGAGAATCGCTGAATTTTGGACTCGGCTGGTGACAAAATGTTCCAAACACACCCCATGCACAACTCCACCGGGGAAGGTGCCAGAAAGGAGTTCTGTTGGTAGTTTTTACACTACCCCGGTAGGCAGCTGAAAGGCACCACAAAAGTTTTTCTACCTGCTTTATGGGCTTAGATGGGGAATCGCTGAATTTTGGACTCGGCTGGTAACAAAATGTTCCAAACACACCCCATGCACAGCTCCACCGCCAAAGGTGCCAGAAACGAGTTCTGTTGGTAGTTTTTACACTACCCCGGTAGGCAGCTGAAAGGCACCACAGAAGTTTTGCTACCTGCTTTCTGGGCTGAGATGGGGAACAGCTGAGTTTTGGACTCGGCTGGTGACAAAATGTTCCAAACACACCCCATGCACAACTCCACCGGGGAAGGTGCCAGAAACGAGTTCTGTTGGTAGTTTTTACACTACCCTGGTAGGCAAGAGAAAGGCACCACAAAACTTGTACTACCGGCTTTCTGGGCTGAGATGGGGAACGGCTGAATTTTGGACTCGGCTGGTGACAAAATGTTCCAAACACACCCCATGCACAACTCCACCGAGGAAGGGGCCAGAAAGGAGTTCTGTTGGTAGTTTTTACACTACCCCGGTAGGCAGCTGAAAGGCACCACAAAACTTGTTGTACCTGCTTTCTGGGCTGAGATGGGGAACGGCTGAATTTTGGACTCGGCTGGTGACAAAATGTTCCAAACACACCCCATGCACAACTCCACCGAGGAAGGGGCCAGAAAGGAGTTCTGTTGGTCGTTTTTACACTACCCCGGTAGGCAGCTGAAAGGCACCACAAAACTTGTTCTACCTGCTTTCTGGGCTGAGATGGGGAACGGCTGAATTTTGGACTCGGCTGGTGACAAAATGTTCCAAACACACCCCATGCACAACTCCACCGAGGAACGTGCCAGAAACGAGTTCTGTTGGTAGTTTTTACACTACCCCGGTAGGCAGCTGAAAGGCACCACAAAAGTTTTTCTACCTGCTTTCTGGGCTGAGATGGGGAACAGCTGAGTTTTGGACTCGGCTGGTGACAAAATGTTCCAAACACACCCCATGCACAACTCCACCGAGGAAGGTGCCAGAAACGAGTTCTGTTGGTAGTTTTTACACTACCCCGGTAGGCAGCTGAAAGGCACCACAAAACTTGTTGTACCTGCTTTCTGGGCTGAGATGGGGAACGGCTGAATTTTGGACTCGGCTGCTGACAAAATGTTCCAAACACACCCCATGCACAACTCCTCCGGGGAAGGCGCCAGAAACGAGTTCTGTTGGTAGTTTTTACAGTACCCCGGTAGGCAGCTGAAAGGCACCACAAAACTTGTTCTACCTGCTTTCTGGGCTGAGATGGGGAATCGCTGAATTTTGGACTCGGCTGCTGACAAAATGTTCCAAACACACCTAGCACAACTCCTCCGGGGAAGGTGCCAGAAACGAGTTCTGTTGGTAGTTTTTACAGTACCCCGGTAGGCAGCTGAAAGGCACCACAAAACTTGTTCTACCTGCTTTCTGGGCTGAGATGGGGAACAGCTGAATTTTGGACTCGGCTGGTGACAAAATGTTCCAAACACACCCCATGCACAGCTCCACCGCCAAAGGTGCCAGAAACGAGTTCTGTTGGTAGTTTTTACACTACCCCGGTAGGCAGCTGAAAGGCACCACAAAACTTGTTCTACCTGCTTTCTGGGCTGAGATGGAGAATCGCTGAATTTTGGACTCGGCTGCTGACAAAATGTTCCAAACACACCCCATGCACAACTCCTCCGGGGAAGGTGCCAGAAACGAGTTCTGTTGGTAGTTTTTACAGTACCCCGGTAGGCAAGAGAAAGGCACCACAAAACTTGTTCTACCTGCTTTCTGGGCTGAGATGGGGAACAGCTGAATTTTGGACTCGGCTGGTAACAAAATGTTCCAAACACACCCCATGCACAACTCCACCGGGGAAGGTGCGAGAAAGGAGTTCTGTTGGTAGTTTTTTACAGTACCCCGGTAGGCAGCTGAAAGGCACCACAAAACTTGTTGTACCAGCTTTCTGGGCTGAGATGGGGAATAGCTGAATTTTGGACTCGGCTGCTGACAAAATGTTCCAAACACACCCCATGCACAACTCCACCGGGAAAGGTGCCAGAAACGAGTTCTGTTGGTAGTTTTTACACTACCCTGGTAGGCAAGAGAAAGGCACCACAAAACTTGTACTACCTGCTTTCTGGGCTGAGATGGAGAATCGCTGAATTTTGGACTCGGCTGGTGAAAAAATGTTCCAAACACACCCCATGCACAACTCCTCCGGGGAAGGTGCCAGAAACGAGTTCTGTTGGTAGTTTTTACACTACCCCGGTAGGCAGCTGAAAGGCATTACAAAACTTGTTCTACCTGCTTTCTGCGCTGAGATGGGGAATCGCTGAATTTTGGACTCGGCTGGTGACAAAATGTTCCAAACACACCCCATGCACAACTCCTCCGGGGAAGGTGCCAGAAATGAGTTCTGTTGGTAGCTTTTACACTACCCCGGTAGGCAAGAGAAAGGCACCACAAAACTTGTTGTACCAGCTTTCTGGGCTGAGATGGAGAATCGCTGAATTTTGGACTCGGCTGGTGACAAAATGTTCCAAACACACCCCATGCACAACTCCACCGGGGAAGGTGCCAGAAAGGAGTTCTGTTGGTAGTTTTTACACTACCCCGGTAGGCAGCTGAAAGGCACCACAAAAGTTTTTCTACCTGCTTTATGGGCTTAGATGGGGAATCGCTGAATTTTGGACTCGGCTGGTAACAAAATGTTCCAAACACACCCCATGCACAGCTCCACCGCCAAAGGTGCCAGAAACGAGTTCTGTTGGTAGTTTTTACACTACCCCGGTAGGCAGCTGAAAGGCACCACAGAAGTTTTGCTACCTGCTTTCTGGGCTGAGATGGGGAACAGCTGAGTTTTGGACTCGGCTGGTGACAAAATGTTCCAAACACACCCCATGCACAACTCCACCGGGGAAGGTGCCAGAAACGAGTTCTGTTGGTAGTTTTTACACTACCCTGGTAGGCAAGAGAAAGGCACCACAAAACTTGTACTACCGGCTTTCTGGGCTGAGATGGGGAACGGCTGAATTTTGGACTCGGCTGGTAACAATATGTTCCAAACACACCCCATGCACAACTCCACCGAGGAAGGGGCCAGAAAGGAGTTCTGTTGGTAGTTTTTACACTACCCCAGTAGGCAGCTGAAAGGCACCACAAAACTTGTTGTACCTGCTTTCTGGGCTGAGATGGGGAACGGCTGAATTTTGGACTCGGCTGGTGACAAAATGTTCCAAACACACCCCATGCACAACTCCACCGAGGAAGGGGCCAGAAAGGAGTTCTGTTGGTCGTTTTTACACTACCCCGGTAGGCAGCTGAAAGGCACCACAAAACTTGTTCTACCTGCTTTCTGGGCTGAGATGGGGAACGGCTGAATTTTGGACTCGGCTGGTGACAAAATGTTCCAAACACACCCCATGCACAACTCCACCGGGAAAGGTGCCAGAAAGGAGTTCTGTTGGTAGTTTTTACACTACCCCGGTAGGCAGCTGAAAGGCACCACAAAACTTGTTGTACCTGCTTTCTGGGCTGAGATGGGGAACAGCTGAATTTTGGACTCGGCTGGTGACAAAATGTTCCAAACACACCCCATGCACAACTCCACCGAGGAAGGTGCCAGAAACGAGTTCTGTTGGTAGTTTTTACAGTACCCCGGTAGGCAGCTGAAAGGCACCACAAAACTTGTTGTACCTGCTTTCTGGGCTGAGATGGGGAACGGCTGAATTTTGGACTCGGCTGCTGACAAAATGTTCCAAACACACCCCATGCACAACTCCTCCGGGGAAGGCGCCAGAAACGAGTTCTGTTGGTAGTTTTTACAGTACCCTGGTAGGCAGCTGAAAGGCACCACAAAACTTGTTCTACCTGCTTTCTGGGCTGAGATGGGGAACGGCTGAATTTTGGACTCGGCTGCTGACAAAATGTTCCAAACACACCTAGCACAACTCCTCCGGGGAAGGTGCCAGAAACGAGTTCTGTTGGTAGTTTTTACAGTACCCCGGTAGGCAGCTGAAAGGCACCACAAAACTTGTTCTACCTGCTTTCTGGGCTGAGATGGGGAACAGCTGAATTTTGGACTCGGCTGGTGACAAAATGTTCCAAACACACCCCATGCACAGCTCCACCGCCAAAGGTGCCAGAAACGAGTTCTGTTGGTAGTTTTTACACTACCCCGGTAGGCAGCTGAAAGGCATTACAAAACTTGTTCTACCTGCTTTCTGCGCTGAGATGGGGAATCGCTGAATTTTGGACTCGGCTGGTGACAAAATGTTCCAAACACACCCCATGCACAACTCCTCCGGGGAAGGTGCCAGAAATGAGTTCTGTTGGTAGCTTTTACACTACCCCGGTAGGCAAGAGAAAGGCACCACAAAACTTGTTGTACCAGCTTTCTGGGCTGAGATGGAGAATCGCTGAATTTTGGACTCGGCTGGTGACAAAATGTTCCAAACACACCCCATGCACAACTCCACCGGGGAAGGTGCCAGAAAGGAGTTCTGTTGGTAGTTTTTACACTACCCCGGTAGGCAGCTGAAAGGCACCACAAAAGTTTTTCTACCTGCTTTATGGGCTTAGATGGGGAATCGCTGAATTTTGGACTCGGCTGGTAACAAAATGTTCCAAACACACCCCATGCACAGCTCCACCGCCAAAGGTGCCAGAAACGAGTTCTGTTGGTAGTTTTTACACTACCCCGGTAGGCAGCTGAAAGGCACCACAGAAGTTTTGCTACCTGCTTTCTGGGCTGAGATGGGGAACAGCTGAGTTTTGGACTCGGCTGGTGACAAAATGTTCCAAACACACCCCATGCACAACTCCACCGGGGAAGGTGCCAGAAACGAGTTCTGTTGGTAGTTTTTACACTACCCTGGTAGGCAAGAGAAAGGCACCACAAAACTTGTACTACCGGCTTTCTGGGCTGAGATGGGGAACGGCTGAATTTTGGACTCGGCTGGTAACAATATGTTCCAAACACACCCCATGCACAACTCCACCGAGGAAGGGGCCAGAAAGGAGTTCTGTTGGTAGTTTTTACACTACCCCAGTAGGCAGCTGAAAGGCACCACAAAACTTGTTGTACCTGCTTTCTGGGCTGAGATGGGGAACGGCTGAATTTTGGACTCGGCTGGTGACAAAATGTTCCAAACACACCCCATGCACAACTCCACCGAGGAAGGGGCCAGAAAGGAGTTCTGTTGGTCGTTTTTACACTACCCCGGTAGGCAGCTGAAAGGCACCACAAAACTTGTTCTACCTGCTTTCTGGGCTGAGATGGGGAACGGCTGAATTTTGGACTCGGCTGGTGACAAAATGTTCCAAACACACCCCATGCACAACTCCACCGGGAAAGGTGCCAGAAAGGAGTTCTGTTGGTAGTTTTTACACTACCCCGGTAGGCAGCTGAAAGGCACCACAAAACTTGTTGTACCTGCTTTCTGGGCTGAGATGGGGAACAGCTGAATTTTGGACTCGGCTGGTGACAAAATGTTCCAAACACACCCCATGCACAACTCCACCGAGGAAGGTGCCAGAAACGAGTTCTGTTGGTAGTTTTTACAGTACCCCGGTAGGCAGCTGAAAGGCACCACAAAACTTGTTGTACCTGCTTTCTGGGCTGAGATGGGGAACGGCTGAATTTTGGACTCGGCTGCTGACAAAATGTTCCAAACACACCCCATGCACAACTCCTCCGGGGAAGGCGCCAGAAACGAGTTCTGTTGGTAGTTTTTACAGTACCCTGGTAGGCAGCTGAAAGGCACCACAAAACTTGTTCTACCTGCTTTCTGGGCTGAGATGGGGAACGGCTGAATTTTGGACTCGGCTGCTGACAAAATGTTCCAAACACACCTAGCACAACTCCTCCGGGGAAGGTGCCAGAAACGAGTTCTGTTGGTAGTTTTTACAGTACCCCGGTAGGCAGCTGAAAGGCACCACAAAACTTGTTCTACCTGCTTTCTGGGCTGAGATGGGGAACAGCTGAATTTTGGACTCGGCTGGTGACAAAATGTTCCAAACACACCCCATGCACAGCTCCACCGCCAAAGGTGCCAGAAACGAGTTCTGTTGGTAGTTTTTACACTACCCCGGTAGGCAGCTGAAAGGCACCACAAAACTTGTTCTACCTGCTTTCTGCGCTGAGATGGGGAACAGCTGAATTTTGGACTCGGCTGGTGACAAAATGTTCCAAACACACCCCATGCACAACTCCACCGGGGAAGGTGCCAGAAACGAGTTCTGTTGGTAGTTTTTACACTACCCCGGTAGGCAAGAGAAAGGCACCACAAAACTTGTTCTACCTGCTTTCTGGGCTGAGATGGAGAATCGCTGAATTTTGGACTCGGCTGCTGACAAAATGTTCCAAACACACCCCATGCACAACTCCTCCGGGGAAGGTGCCAGAAACGAGTTCTGTTGGTAGTTTTTTACACTACCCCGGTAGGCAAGAGAAAGGCACCACAAAACTTGTTCTACCTGCTTTCTGGGCTGAGATGGAGAATCGCTGAATTTTGGACTCGGCTGGTAACAAAATGTTCCAAACACACCCCATGCACAACTCCACCGGGGAAGGTGCGAGAAAGGAGTTCTGTTGGTAGTTTTTTACAGTACCCCGGTAGGCAGCTGAAAGGCACCACAAAACTTGTTGTACCTGCTTTCTGGGCTGAGATGGGGAATCGCTGAATTTTGGACTCGGCTGCTGACAAAATGTTCCAAACACACCCCATGCACAACTCCACCGGGAAAGGTGCCAGAAACGAGTTCTGTTGGTAGTTTTTACACTACCCCGGTAGGCAGCTGAAAGGCATTACAAAACTTGTTCTACCTGCTTTCTGGGCTGAGATGGGGAATCGCTGAATTTTGGACTCGGCTGGTGACAAAATGTTCCAAACACACCCCATGCACAACTCCACCGGGGAAGGTGCCAGAAACGAGTTCTGTTGGTAGTTTTTACAGTACCCCGGTAGGCAGCTGAAAGGCACCACAAAACTTGTTCTACCTGCTTTATGGGCTTAGATGGGGAACGGCTGAATTTTGGACTCGGCTGGTGACAAAATGTTCCAAACACACCCCATGCACAACTCCACCGAGGAAGGGGCCAGAAACGAGTTCTTTTGGTAGTTTTTACAGTACCCCGGTAGGCAAGAGAAAGGCACCACAAAACTTGTTCTACCTGCTTTCTGGGCTGAGAGGAGAATCGCTGAATTTTGGACTCGGCTGGTGACAAAATGTTCCAAACACAACCCATGCACAACTCCACCGGGAAAGGTGCCAGAAAGGAGTTCTGTTGGTAGTTTTTACACTACCCCGGTAGGCAGCTGAAAGGCACCACAAAACTTGTTGTACCTGCTTTCTGGGCTGAGATGGGGAATCGCTGAATTTTGGACTCGGCTGCTGACAAAATGTTCCAAACACACCCCATGCACAACTCCACCGGGGAAGGTGCCAGAAACGAGTTCTGTTGGTAGTTTTTACACTACCCTGGTAGGCAGCTGAAAGGCACCACAAAAGTTTTTCTACCTGCTTTATGGGCTTAGATGGGGAATCGCTGAATTTTGGACTCGGCTGCTGACAAAATGTTCCAAACACACCCCATGCACAGCTCCACCGGGGAAGGTGCCAGAAACGAGTTCTGTTGGTAGTTTTTACACTACCCCGGTAGGCAGCTGAAAGGCACCACAAAAGTTTTGCTACCTGCTTTCTGGGCTGAGATGGGGAACAGCTGAGTTTTGGACTCGGCTGGTGACAAAATGTTCCAAACACACCCCATGCACAACTCCACCGGGGAAGGGGCCAGAAACGAGTTCTGTTGGTAGTTTTTACAGTACCCTGGTAGGCAAGAGAAAGCCACCACAAGACTTGTTGTACCTGCTTTCTGGGCTGAGATGGAGAATCGCTGAATTTTGGACTCGGCTGGTGAAAAAATGTTCCAAACACACCCCATGCACAACTCCACCGGGAAAGGTGCCAGAAACGAGTTCTGTTGGTAGTTTTTACACTACCCCGGTAGGCAGCTGAAAGGCATTACAAAACTTGTTCTACCTGCTTTCTGGGCTTAGATGGGGAATCGCTGAATTTTGGACTCGGCTGCTGACAAAATGTTCCAAACACACCCCATGCACAACTCCACCGGGGAAGGTGCCAGAAACGAGTTCTGTTGCTAGTTTTTACACTACCCCGGTAGGCAGCTGAAAGGCACCACAAAACTTGTTCTACCTGCTTTCTGGGCTGAGATGGGGAATGGCTGAATTTTGGACTCGGCTGGTAACAATATGTTCCAAACACACCCCATGCACAACTCCTCCGGGGAAGGTGCCAGAAACGAGTTCTGTTGGTAGTTTTTACAGTACCCCGGTAGGCAGCTGAAAGGCACCACAAAACTTGTTCTACCTGCTTTCTGGGCTGAGATGGGGAACGGCTGAATTTTGGACTCGGCTGGTGACAAAATGTTCCAAACACACCCCATGCACAACTCCACCGGGGAAGGTGCCAGAAACGAGTTCTGTTGGTAGTTTTTACACTACCCCGGTAGGCAGCTGAAAGGCACCACAAAACTTGTTGTACCTGCTTTCTGGGCTGAGATGGGGAACGGCTGAATTTTGGACTCGGCTGGTAACAAAATGTTCCAAACACACCCCATGCACACCTCAACCGAGGAAGGGGCCAGAAACGAGTTCTGTTGGTAGTTTTTACACTACCCCGGTAGGCAGCTGAAAGGCACCACAAAACTTGTTCTACCTGCTTTCTGGGCTGAGATGGGGAATCGCTGAATTTTGGACTCGGCTGCTGACAAAATGTTCCAAACACACCCCATGCACAACTCCACCGGGGAAGGTGCCAGAAAGGAGTTCTGTTGGTAGTTTTTACAGTACCCCGGTAGGCAGCTGAAAGGCACCACAAAACTTGTTCTACCTGCTTTCTGGGCTGAGATGGGGAACAGCTGAATTTTGGACTCGGCTGGTGACAAAATGTTCCAAACACACCCCATGCACAGCTCCACCGCCAAAGGTGCCAGAAACGAGTTCTGTTGGTAGTTTTTACACTACCCCGGTAGGCAGCTGAAAGGCACCACAAAACTTGTTCTACCTGCTTTCTGGGCTGAGATGGGGAACAGCTGAATTTTGGACTCGGCTGGTGACAAAATGTTCCAAACACACCCCATGCACAGCTCCACCGCCAAAGGTGCCAGAAACGAGTTCTGTTGGTAGTTTTTACACTACCCCGGTAGGCAGCTGAAAGGCACCACAAAACTTGTTCTACCTGCTTTCTGGGCTGAGATGGGGAACAGCTGAATTTTGGACTCGGCTGGTGACAAAATGTTCCAAACACACCCCATGCACAACTCCACCGGGAAAGGTGCCAGAAAGGAGTTCTGTTGGTAGTTTTTACACTACCCCGGTAGGCAGCTGAAAGGCACCACAAAACTTGTTGTACCTGCTTTCTGGGCTGAGATGGGGAATCGCTGAATTTTGGACTCGGCTGCTGACAAAATGTTCCAAACACACCCCATGCACAACTCCTCCGGGGAAGGTGCCAGAAACGAGTTCTGTTGGTAGTTTTTACACTACCCCGGTAGGCAGCTGAAAGGCACCACAAAAGTTTTTCTACCTGCTTTATGGGCTTAGATGGGGAATCGCTGAATTTTGGACTCGGCTGGTGACAAAATGTTCCAAACACACCCCATGCACAACTCCACCGAGGAAGGGGCCAGAAATGAGTTCTTTTGGTAGTTTTTACACTACCCCGGTAGGCAGCTGAAAGGCACCACAAAACTTGTTGTACCTGCTTTCTGGGCTGAGATGGGGAACAGCTGAGTTTTGGACTCGGCTGGTGACAAAATGTTCCAAACACACCCCATGCACAACTCCACCGGGAAAGGTGCCAGAAACGAGTTCTGTTGGTAGTTTTTACACTACCCCGGTAGGCAGCTGAAAGGCATTACAAAACTTGTTCTACCTGCTTTCTGGGCTGAGATGGGGAACAGCTGAATTTTGGACTCGGCTGGTGACAAAATGTTCCAAACACACCCCATGCACACCTCCACCGGGGAAGGTGCCAGAAACGAGTTCTGTTGGTAGTTTTTACACTACCCCGGTAGGCAGCTGAAAGGCATTACAAAACTTGTTCTACCTGCTTTCTGGGCTGAGATGGGGAATCGCTGAATTTTGGACTCGGCTGCTGACAAAATGTTCCAAACACACCCCATGCACAACTCCACCGGGGAAGGTGCCAGAAACGAGTTCTGTTGGTAGTTTTTACAGTACCCTGGTAGGCAGCTGAAAGGCACCACAAAACTTGTTGTACCTGCTTACTGGGCTGAGATGGGGAACGGCTGAATTTTGGACTCGGCTGGTGACAAAATGTTCCAAACACACCCCATGCACAACTCCACCGAGGAAGGGGCCAGAAAGGAGTTCTGTTGGTAGTTTTTACACTACCCCGGTAGGCAGCTGAAAGGCACCACAAAACTTGTTGTACCTGCTTTCTGGGCTGAGATGGGGAACGGCTGAATTTTGGACTCGGCTGGTGACAAAATGTTCCAAACACACCCCATGCACAACTCCTCCGGGGAAGGTGCCAGAAACGAGTTCTGTTGGTAGTTTTTACACTACCCCGGTAGGCAGCTGAAAGGCACCACAAAACTTGTTCTACCTGCTTTCTGGGCTGAGATGGGGAACAGCTGAATTTTGGACTCGGCTGGTGACAAAATGTTCCAAACACACCCCATGCACAACTCCACCGGGGAAGGTGCCAGAAACGAGTTCTGTTGGTAGTTTTTACACTACCCTGGTAGGCAAGAGAAAGGCACCACAAAACTTTTTCTACCTGCTTTCTGCGCTGAGATGGGGAACAGCTGAATTTTGGACTCGGCTGGTGACAAAATGTTCCAAACACACCCCATGCACAACTCCACCGGGGAAGGTGCCAGAAACGAGTTCTGTTGGTAGTTTTTACAGTACCCCGGTAGGCAAGAGAAAGGCACCACAAAACTTGTTCTACCTGCTTTCTGGGCTGAGATGGAGAATCGCTGAATTTTGGACTCGGCTGCTGACAAAATGTTCCAAACACACCCCATGCACAACTCCTCCGGGGAAGGTGCCAGAAACGAGTTCTGTTGGTAGTTTTTACACTACCCCGGTAGGCAAGAGAAAGGCACCACAAAACTTGTTCTACCTGCTTTCTGGGCTGAGATGGAGAATCGCTGAATTTTGGACTCGGCTGGTGACAAAATGTTCCAAACACACCCCATGCACAACTCCACCGGGGAAGGTGCGAGAAAGGAGTTCTGTTGGTAGTTTTTACAGTACCCCGGTAGGCAGCTGAAAGGCACCACAAAACTTGTTGTACCAGCTTTCTGGGCTGAGATGGGGAATCGCTGAATTTTGGACTCGGCTGGTGACAAAATGTTCCAAACACACCCCATGCACAACTCCACCGGGAAAGGTGCCAGAAAGGAGTTCTGTTGGTAGTTTTTACACTACCCCGGTAGGCAGCTGAAAGGCACCACAAAACTTGTTGTACCTGCTTTCTGGGCTGAGATGGGGAATCGCTGAATTTTGGACTCGGCTGCTGACAAAATGTTCCAAACACACCCCATGCACAACTCCACCGGGGAAGGGGCCAGAAACGAGTTCTGTTGGTAGTTTTTACAGTACCCCGGTAGGCAAGAGAAAGCCACCACAAGACTTGTTGTACCTGCTTTCTGGGCTGAGATGGAGAATCGCTGAATTTTGGACTCGGCTGGTGAAAAAATGTTCCAAACACACCCCATGCACAACTCCACCGGGAAAGGTGCCAGAAACGAGTTCTGTTGGTAGTTTTTACACTACCCCGGTAGGCAGCTGAAAGGCATTACAAAACTTGTTCTACCTGCTTTCTGGGCTTAGATGGGGAATCGCTGAATTTTGGACTCGGCTGCTGACAAAATGTTCCAAACACACCCCATGCACAACTCCACCGGGGAAGGTGCGAGAAACGAGTTCTGTTGGTAGTTTTTACACTACCCCGGTAGGCAGCTGAAAGGCACCACAAAACTTGTTCTACCTGCTTTCTGGGCTGAGATGGGGAATGGCTGAATTTTGGACTCGGCTGGTAACAATATGTTCCAAACACACCCCATGCACAACTCCTCCGGGGAAGGTGCCAGAAACGAGTTCTGTTGGTAGTTTTTACAGTACCCCGGTAGGCAGCTGAAAGGCACCACAAAACTTGTTCTACCTGCTTTCTGGGCTGAGATGGGGAATCGCTGAATTTTGGACTCGGCTGCTGACAAAATGTTCCAAACACACCCCATGCACAACTCCACCGGGGAAGGTGCCAGAAACGAGTTCTGTTGGTAGTTTTTACACTACCCCGGTAGGCAGCTGAAAGGCACCACAAAACTTGTTGTACCTGCTTTCTGGGCTGAGATGGGGAACGGCTGAATTTTGGACTCGGCTGGTAACAAAATGTTCCAAACACACCCCATGCACACCTCAACCGAGGAAGGGGCCAGAAACGAGTTCTGTTGGTAGTTTTTACAGTACCCCGGTAGGCAGCTGAAAGGCACCACAAAACTTGTTCTACCTGCTTTCTGGGCTGAGATGGGGAACGGCTGAATTTTGGACTCGGCTGCTGACAAAATGTTCCGAACACACCCCATGCACAACTCCACCGGGGAAGGTGCCAGAAACGAGTTCTGTTGGTAGTTTTTACACTACCCCGGTAGGCAGCTGAAAGGCACCACAAAACTTGTTGTACCTGCTTTCTGGGCTGAGATGGGGAACGGCTGAATTTTGGACTCGGCTGGTAACAAAATGTTCCAAACACACCCCATGCACACCTCAACCGAGGAAGGGGCCAGAAACGAGTTCTGTTGGTAGTTTTTACACTACCCCGGTAGGCAGCTGAAAGGCACCACAAAACTTGTTCTACCTGCTTTCTGGGCTGAGATGGGGAATCGCTGAATTTTGGACTCGGCTGCTGACAAAATGTTCCAAACACACCCCATGCACAACTCCACCGGGGAAGGTGCCAGAAAGGAGTTCTGTTGGTAGTTTTTACAGTACCCCGGTAGGCAGCTGAAAGGCACCACAAAACTTGTTCTACCTGCTTTCTGGGCTGAGATGGGGAACAGCTGAATTTTGGACTCGGCTGGTGACAAAATGTTCCAAACACACCCCATGCACAGCTCCACCGCCAAAGGTGCCAGAAACGAGTTCTGTTGGTAGTTTTTACACTACCCCGGTAGGCAGCTGAAAGGCACCACAAAACTTGTTCTACCTGCTTTCTGGGCTGAGATGGGGAACGGCTGAATTTTGGACTCGGCTGCTGACAAAATGTTCCAAACACACCCCATGCACAACTCCACCGAGGAAGGGGCCAGAAACGAGTTCTTTTGGTAGTTTTTACACTACCCCGGTAGGCAGCTGAAAGGCACCACAAAACTTGTTGTACCTGCTTTCTGGGCTGAGATGGGGAACAGCTGAATTTTGGACTCGGCTGGTGACAAAATGTTCCAAACACACCCCATGCACAACTCCACCGGGAAAGGTGCCAGAAAGGAGTTCTGTTGGTAGTTTTTACACTACCCCGGTAGGCAGCTGAAAGGCACCACAAAACTTGTTCTACCTGCTTTCTGGGCTGAGATGGGGAATCGCTGAATTTTGGACTCGGCTGCTGACAAAATGTTCCAAACACACCCCATGCACAACTCCTCCGGGGAAGGTGCCAGAAACGAGTTCTGTTGGTAGTTTTTACACTACCCCGGTAGGCAGCTGAAAGGCACCACAAAAGTTTTTCTACCTGCTTTATGGGCTTAGATGGGGAATCGCTGAATTTTGGACTCGGCTGGTGACAAAATGTTCCAAACACACCCCATGCACAACTCCACCGAGTAAGGGGCCAGAAACGAGTTCTGTTGGTAGTTTTTACACTACCCCGGTAGGCAGCTGAAAGGCACCACAAAACTTGTTCTACCTGCTTTCTGGGCTGAGATGGGGAACAGCTGAGTTTTGGACTCGGCTGGTGACAAAATGTTCCAAACACACCCCATGCACAACTCCACCGGGGAAGGTGCCAGAAACGAGTTCTGTTGGTAGTTTTTACAGTACCCTGGTAGGCAAGAGAAAGGCACCACAAAACTTGTACTACCTGCTTTCTGGGCTGAGATGGAGAATCGCTGAATTTTGGACTCGGCTGGTGAAAAAATGTTCCAAACACACCCCATGCACAACTCCACCGGGGAAGGTGCCAGAAACGAGTTCTGTTGGTAGTTTTTACACTACCCCGGTAGGCAGCTGAAAGGCATTACAAAACTTGTTCTACCTGCTTTCTGGGCTGAGATGGGGAATCGCTGAATTTTGGACTCGGCTGCTGACAAAATGTTCCAAACACACCCCATGCACAACTCCACCGGGGAAGGTGCCAGAAACGAGTTCTGTTGGTAGTTTTTACAGTACCCTGGTAGGCAGCTGAAAGGCACCACAAAACTTGTTCTACCTGCTTTATGGGCTGAGATGGGGAACGGCTGAATTTTGGACTCGGCTGGTGACAAAATGTTCCAAACACACCCCATGCACAGCTCCACCGAGGAAGGGGCCAGAAACGAGTTCTGTTGGTAGTTTTTACACTACCCCGGTAGGCAGCTGAAAGGCACCACAAAACTTGTTCTACCTGCTTTCTGGGCTGAGATGGGGAACGGCTGAATTTTGGACTCGGCTGCTGACAAAATGTTCCAAACACACCCCATGCACAACTCCACCGAGGAAGGGGCCAGAAACGAGTTCTTTTGGTAGTTTTTACACTACCCCGGTAGGCAGCTGAAAGGCACCACAAAACTTGTTGTACCTGCTTTCTGGGCTGAGATGGGGAACAGCTGAATTTTGGACTCGGCTGGTGACAAAATGTTCCAAACACACCCCATGCACAACTCCACCGGGAAAGGTGCCAGAAAGGAGTTCTGTTGGTAGTTTTTACACTACCCCGGTAGGCAGCTGAAAGGCACCACAAAACTTGTTCTACCTGCTTTCTGGGCTGAGATGGGGAATCGCTGAATTTTGGACTCGGCTGCTGACAAAATGTTCCAAACACACCCCATGCACAACTCCTCCGGGGAAGGTGCCAGAAACGAGTTCTGTTGGTAGTTTTTACACTACCCCGGTAGGCAGCTGAAAGGCACCACAAAACTTGTTCTACCTGCTTTCTGGGCTTAGATGGGGAATCGCTGAATTTTGGACTCGGCTGGTGACAAAATGTTCCAAACACACCCCATGCACAACTCCACCGAGGAAGGGGCCAGAAACGAGTTCTGTTGGTAGTTTTTACACTACCCCGGTAGGCAGCTGAAAGGCACCACAAAACTTGTTGTACCTGCTTTCTGGGCTGAGATGGGGAACAGCTGAGTTTTGGACTCGGCTGGTGACAAAATGTTCCAAACACACCCCATGCACAACTCCACCGGGGAAGGTGCCAGAAACGAGTTCTGTTGGTAGTTTTTACAGTACCCTGGTAGGCAAGAGAAAGGCACCACAAAACTTGTACTACCTGCTTTCTGGGCTGAGATGGAGAATCGCTGAATTTTGGACTCGGCTGGTGAAAAAATGTTCCAAACACACCCCATGCACAACTCCACCGGGGAAGGTGCCAGAAACGAGTTCTGTTGGTAGTTTTTACACTACCCCGGTAGGCAGCTGAAAGGCATTACAAAACTTGTTCTACCTGCTTTCTGGGCTGAGA
The DNA here is from genome assembly GCF_023634085.1 of Falco cherrug. Classification (NCBI taxonomy): domain Eukaryota; kingdom Metazoa; phylum Chordata; class Aves; order Falconiformes; family Falconidae; genus Falco; species Falco cherrug. Next base: position 225,147 of record NW_026599337.1, read on the forward strand.
TGGGGAATCGCTGAATTTTGGACTCGGCTGCTGACAAAATGTTCCAAACACACCCCATGCACAACTCCACCGGGGAAGGTGCCAGAAACGAGTTCTGTTGGTAGTTTTTACAGTACCCTGGTAGGCAGCTGAAAGGCACCACAAAACTTGTTCTACCTGCTTTATGGGCTGAGATGGGGAACGGCTGAATTTTGGACTCGGCTGGTGACAAAATGTTCCAAACACACCCCATGCACAACTCCACCGAGGAAGGTGCCAGAAACGAGTTCTGTTGGTAGTTTTTACAGTACCCCGGTAGGCAGCTGAAAGGCACCACAAAACTTGTTCTACCTGCTTTCTGGGCTGAGATGGGGAACAGCTGAATTTTGGACTCGGCTGGTGACAAAATGTTCCAAACACACCCCATGCACAGCTCCACCGCCAAAGGTGCCAGAAACGAGTTCTGTTGGTAGTTTTTACACTACCCCGGTAGGCAGCTGAAAGGCACCACAAAACTTGTTCTACCTGCTTTCTGCGCTGAGATGGGGAACAGCTGAATTTTGGACTCGGCTGGTGACAAAATGTTCCAAACACACCCCATGCACAACTCCTCCTGGGAAGGTGCCAGAAACGAGTTCTGTTGGTAGTTTTTACAGTACCCCAGTAGGCAAGAGAAAGACACCACAAAACTTGTTCTACCTGCTTTCTGGGCTGAGATGGAGAATCGCTGAATTTTGGACTCGGCTGCTGACAAAATGTTCCAAACACACCCCATGCACAACTCCTCCGGGGAAGGTGCCAGAAACGAGTTCTGTTGGTAGTTTTTACACTACCCCGGTAGGCAGCTGAAAGGCACCACAAAACTTGTTCTACCTGCTTTCTGGGCTGAGATGGGGAATCGCTGAATTTTGGACTCGGCTGGTGACAAAATGTTCCAAACACACCCCATGCACAACTCCACCGGGAAAGGTGCCAGAAACGAGTTCTGTTGGTAGTTTTTACACTACCCCGGTAGGCAGCTGAAAGGCACCACAAAACTTGTTCTACCTGCTTTCTGGGCTGAGATGAGGAATCGCTGAATTTTGGACTTATCTGGTGACAAAATGTTCCAAACACACCCCATGCACAACTCCACCGGGGAAGGTGCCAGAAACGAGTTCTGTTGGTAGTTTTTACAGTACCCCGGTAGGCAGCTGAAAGGCACCACAAAACTTGTTCTACCTGCTTTCTGGGCTGAGATGGGGAACGGCTGAATTTTGGACTCGGCTGGTGACAAAATGTTCCAAACACACCCCATGCACAACTCCACCGGGGAAGGTGCCAGAAACGAGTTCTGTTGGTAGTTTTTACACTACCCCGGTAGGCAGCTGAAAGGCACCACAAAAGTTTTGCTACCTGCTTTCTGGGCTGAGATGGGGAACAGCTGAGTTTTGGACTCGGCTGCTGACAAAATGTTCCAAACACACCCCATGCACAACTCCACCGGGGAAGGGGCCAGAAACGAGTTCTGTTGGTAGTTTTTACAGTACCCTGGTAGGCAAGAGAAAGCCACCACAAGACTTGTTGTACCTGCTTTCTGGGCTGAGATGGAGAATCGCTGAATTTTGGACTCGGCTGGTGAAAAAATGTTCCAAACACACCCCATGCACAACTCCACCGGGAAAGGTGCCAGAAACGAGTTCTGTTGGTAGTTTTTACACTACCCCGGTAGGCAGCTGAAAGGCATTACAAAACTTGTTCTACCTGCTTTCTGGGCTTAGATGGGGAATCGCTGAATTTTGGACTCGGCTGCTGACAAAATGTTCCAAACACACCCCATGCACAACTCCACCGGGGAAGGTGCCAGAAACGAGTTCTGTTGGTAGTTTTTACAGTACCCCGGTAGGCAGCTGAAAGGCACCACAAAACTTGTTCTACCTGCTTTCTGGGCTGAGATGGGGAATGGCTGAATTTTGGACTCGGCTGGTAACAATATGTTCCAAACACACCCCATGCACAGCTCCACCGGGGAAGGTGCCAGAAACGAGTTCTGTTGGTAGTTTTTACACTACCCCGGTAGGCAGCTGAAAGGCACCACAAAACTTGTTCTACCTGCTTTCTGGGCTGAGATGGGGAACGGCTGAATTTTGGACTCGGCTGGTGACAAAATGTTCCAAACACACCCCATGCACACCTTCACTGGCAAAGGTGCCAGAAACGAGTTCTGTTGGTAGTTTTTACACTACCCCGGTAGGCAGCTGAAAGGCACCACAAAACTTGTTGTACCTGCTTTCTGGGCTGAGATGGGGAACGGCTGAATTTTGGACTCGGCTGGTAACAAAATGTTCCAAACACACCCCATGCACACCTCAACCGAGGAAGGGGCCAGAAACGAGTTCTGTTGGTAGTTTTTACACTACCCCGGTAGGCAGCTGAAAGGCACCACAAAACTTGTTGTACCTGCTTTCTGGGCTGAGATGGGGAATCGCTGAATTTTGGACTCGGCTGCTGACAAAATGTTCCAAACACACCCCATGCACAACTCCACCGGGGAAGGTGCCAGAAACGAGTTCTGTTGGTAGTTTTTACAGTACCCCGGTAGGCAGCTGAAAGGCACCACAAAACTTGTTCTACCTGCTTTCTGGGCTGAGATGGGGAACAGCTGAATTTTGGACTCGGCTGGTGACAAAATGTTCCAAACACACCCCATGCACAGCTCCACCGCCAAAGGTGCCAGAAACGAGTTCTGTTGGTAGTTTTTACACTACCCCGGTAGGCAGCTGAAAGGCACCACAAAACTTGTTCTACCTGCTTTCTGGGCTGAGATGGAGAATCGCTGAATTTTGGACTCGGCTGGTGACAAAATGTTCCAAACACACCCCATGCACAACTCCACCGAGGAAGGGGCCAGAAAGGAGTTCTGTTGGTAGTTTTTACACTACCCCGGTAGGCAGCTGAAAGGCACCACAAAAGTTTTTCTACCTGCTTTATGGGCTTAGATGGGGAATCGCTGAATTTTGGACTCGGCTGGTAACAAAATGTTCCAAACACACCCCATGCACAGCTCCACCGGGGAAGGTGCCAGAAACGAGTTCTGTTGGTAGTTTTTACACTACCCCGGTAGGCAGCTGAAAGGCACCACAGAAGTTTTGCTACCTGCTTTCTGGGCTGAGATGGGGAACAGCTGAGTTTTGGACTCGGCTGGTGACAAAATGTTCCAAACACACCCCATGCACAACTCCACCGGGAAAGGTGCCAGAAACGAGTTCTGTTGGTAGTTTTTACACTACCCTGGTAGGCAAGAGAAAGGCACCACAAAACTTGTACTACCGGCTTTCTGGGCTGAGATGGAGAATCGCTGAATTTTGGACTCGGCTGGTGAAAAAATGTTCCAAACACACCCCATGCACAACTCCTCCGGGGAAGGTGCCAGAAACGAGTTCTGTTGGTAGTTTTTACACTACCCCGGTAGGCAGCTGAAAGGCATTACAAAACTTGTTCTACCTGCTTTCTGGGCTGAGATGGGGAATCGCTGAATTTTGGACTCGGCTGCTGACAAAATGTTCCAAACACACCCCATGCACAACTCCACCGGGGAAGGTGCCAGAAACGAGTTCTGTTGGTAGTTTTTACAGTACCCTGGTAGGCAGCTGAAAGGCACCACAAAACTTGTTCTACCTGCTTTCTGGGCTGAGATGGGGAACGGCTGAATTTTGGACTCGGCTGGTGACAAAATGTTCCAAACACACCCCATGCACAACTCCACCGAGGAAGGGGCCAGAAAGGAGTTCTGTTGGTAGTTTTTACACTACCCCGGTAGGCAGCTGAAAGGCACCACAAAACTTGTTGTACCTGCTTTCTGGGCTGAGATGGGGAACGGCTGAATTTTGGACTCGGCTGGTGACAAAATGTTCCAAACACACCCCATGCACAACTCCACCGAGGAAGGGGCCAGAAAGGAGTTCTGTTGGTCGTTTTTACACTACCCCGGTAGGCAGCTGAAAGGCACCACAAAACTTGTTCTACCTGCTTTCTGGGCTGAGATGGGGAACGGCTGAATTTTGGACTCGGCTGGTGACAAAATGTTCCAAACACACCCCATGCACAACTCCACCGGGGAAGGTGCCAGAAACGAGTTCTGTTGGTAGTTTTTACACTACCCCGGTAGGCAGCTGAAAGGCACCACAAAACTTGTTGTACCTGCTTTCTGGGCTGAGATGGGGAACAGCTGAATTTTGGACTCGGCTGGTGACAAAATGTTCCAAACACACCCCATGCACAACTCCACCGAGGAAGGTGCCAGAAACGAGTTCTGTTGGTAGTTTTTACACTACCCCGGTAGGCAGCTGAAAGGCACCACAAAACTTGTTGTACCTGCTTTCTGGGCTGAGATGGGGAACGGCTGAATTTTGGACTCGGCTGCTGACAAAATGTTCCAAACACACCCCATGCACAACTCCTCCGGGGAAGGCGCCAGAAACGAGTTCTGTTGGTAGTTTTTACAGTACCCCGGTAGGCAGCTGAAAGGCACCACAAAACTTGTTCTACCTGCTTTCTGGGCTGAGATGGGGAATCGCTGAATTTTGGACTCGGCTGCTGACAAAATGTTCCAAACACACCCCATGCACAACTCCTCCGGGGAAGGTGCCAGAAACGAGTTCTGTTGGTAATTTTTACACTACCCCGGTAGGCAAGAGAAAGGCACCACAAAACTTGTTCTACCTGCTTTCTGGGCTGAGATGGAGAATCGCTGAATTTTGGACTCGGCTGGTAACAAAATGTTCCAAACACACCCCATGCACAACTCCACCGGGGAAGGTGCGAGAAAGGAGTTCTGTTGGTAGTTTTTACAGTACCCCGGTAGGCAGCTGAAAGGCACCACAAAACTTGTTGTACCAGCTTTCTGGGCTGAGATGGGGAATCGCTGAATTTTGGACTCGGCTGCTGACAAAATGTTCCAAACACACCCCATGCACAACTCCACCGGGGAAGGTGCCAGAAACGAGTTCTGTTGGTAGTTTTTACACTACCCCGGTAGGCAGCTGAAAGGCATTACAAAACTTGTTCTACCTGCTTTCTGGGCTAAGATGGGGAATCGCTGAATTTTGGACTCGGCTGGTGACAAAATGTTCCAAACACACCCCATGCACAACTCCACCGGGGAAGGTGCCAGAAACGAGTTCTGTTGGTAGTTTTTACAGTACCCCGGTAGGCAGCTGAAAGGCACCACAAAACTTGTTCTACCTGCTTTATGGGCTGAGATGGGGAACGGCTGAATTTTGGACTCGGCTGGTGACAAAATGTTCCAAACACACCCCATGCACAACTCCACCGAGGAAGGGGCCAGAAACGAGTTCTTTTGGTAGTTTTTACAGTACCCCGGTAGGCAAGAGAAAGGCACCACAAAACTTGTTCTACCTGCTTTCTGGGCTGAGAGGAGAATCGCTGAATTTTGGACTCGGCTGGTGACAAAATGTTCCAAACACAACCCATGCACAACTCCACCGGGAAAGGTGCCAGAAAGGAGTTCTGTTGGTAGTTTTTACACTACCCCGGTAGGCAGCTGAAAGGCACCACAAAACTTGTTGTACCTGCTTTCTGGGCTGAGATGGGGAATCGCTGAATTTTGGACTCGGCTGCTGACAAAATGTTCCAAACACACCCCATGCACAACTCCACCGGGGAAGGTGCCAGAAACGAGTTCTGTTGGTAGTTTTTACACTACCCCGGTAGGCAGCTGAAAGGCACCACAAAAGTTTTTCTACCTGCTTTATGGGCTTAGATGGGGAATCGCTGAATTTTGGACTCGGCTGCTGACAAAATGTTCCAAACACACCCCATGCACAGCTCCACCGGGGAAGGTGCCAGAAACGAGTTCTGTTGGTAGTTTTTACACTACCCCGGTAGGCAGCTGAAAGGCACCACAAAAGTTTTGCTACCTGCTTTCTGGGCTGAGATGGGGAACAGCTGAGTTTTGGACTCGGCTGGTGACAAAATGTTCCAAACACACCCCATGCACAACTCCACCGGGGAAGGGGCCAGAAACGAGTTCTGTTGGTAGTTTTTACAGTACCCTGGTAGGCAAGAGAAAGCCACCACAAGACTTGTTCTACCTGCTTTCTGGGCTGAGATGGAGAATCGCTGAATTTTGGACTCGGCTGGTGAAAAAATGTTCCAAACACACCCCATGCACAACTCCACCGGGAAAGGTGCCAGAAACGAGTTCTGTTGGTAGTTTTTACACTACCCCGGTAGGCAGCTGAAAGGCATTACAAAACTTGTTCTACCTGCTTTCTGGGCTTAGATGGGGAATCGCTGAATTTTGGACTCGGCTGCTGACAAAATGTTCCAAACACACCCCATGCACAACTCCACCGGGGAAGGTGCGAGAAACGAGTTCTGTTGGTAGTTTTTACACTACCCCGGTAGGCAGCTGAAAGGCACCACAAAACTTGTTCTACCTGCTTTCTGGGCTGAGATGGGGAATGGCTGAATTTTGGACTCGGCTGGTAACAATATGTTCCAAACACACCCCATGCACAACTCCTCCGGGGAAGGTGCCAGAAACGAGTTCTGTTGGTAGTTTTTACAGTACCCCGGTAGGCAGCTGAAAGGCACCACAAAAGTTTTTCTACCTGCTTTCTGGGCTGAGATGGGGAACGGCTGAATTTTGGACTCGGCTGGTGACAAAATGTTCCAAACACACCCCATGCACAACTCCACCGGGGAAGGTGCCAGAAACGAGTTCTGTTGGTAGTTTTTACACTACCCCGGTAGGCAGCTGAAAGGCACCACAAAACTTGTTGTACCTGCTTTCTGGGCTGAGATGGGGAACGGCTGAATTTTGGACTCGGCTGGTAACAAAATGTTCCAAACACACCCCATGCACACCTCAACCGAGGAAGGGGCCAGAAACGAGTTCTGTTGGTAGTTTTTACACTACCCCGGTAGGCAGCTGAAAGGCACCACAAAACTTGTTCTACCTGCTTTCTGGGCTGAGATGGGGAATCGCTGAATTTTGGACTCGGCTGCTGACAAAATGTTCCAAACACACCCCATGCACAACTCCACCGGGGAAGGTGCCAGAAAGGAGTTCTGTTGGTAGTTTTTACAGTACCCCGGTAGGCAGCTGAAAGGCACCACAAAACTTGTTCTACCTGCTTTCTGGGCTGAGATGGGGAACAGCTGAATTTTGGACTCGGCTGGTGACAAAATGTTCCAAACACACCCCATGCACAGCTCCACCGCCAAAGGTGCCAGAAACGAGTTCTGTTGGTAGTTTTTACACTACCCTGGTAGGCAGCTGAAAGGCACCACAAAACTTGTTCTACCTGCTTTCTGGGCTGAGATGGGGAACGGCTGAATTTTGGACTCGGCTGGTGAAAAAATGTTCCAAACACACCCCATGCACAACTCCACCGAGGAAGGGGCCAGAAACGAGTTCTTTTGGTAGTTTTTACACTACCCCGGTAGGCAGCTGAAAGGCACCACAAAACTTGTTGTACCTGCTTTCTGGGCTGAGATGGGGAACAGCTGAATTTTGGACTCGGCTGGTGACAAAATGTTCCAAACACACCCCATGCACAACTCCACCGGGAAAGGTGCCAGAAAGGAGTTCTGTTGGTAGTTTTTACACTACCCCGGTAGGCAGCTGAAAGGCACCACAAAACTTGTTGTACCTGCTTTCTGGGCTGAGATGGGGAATCGCTGAATTTTGGACTCGGCTGCTGACAAAATGTTCCAAACACACCCCATGCACAACTCCTCCGGGGAAGGTGCCAGAAACGAGTTCTGTTGGTAGTTTTTACAGTACCCCGGTAGGCAGCTGAAAGGCACCACAAAAGTTTTTCTACCTGCTTTATGGGCTTAGATGGGGAATCGCTGAATTTTGGACTCGGCTGGTGACAAAATGTTCCAAACACACCCCATGCACAACTCCACCGGGGAAGGTGCCAGAAACGAGTTCTGTTGGTAGTTTTTACACTACCCCGGTAGGCAGCTGAAAGGCACCACAAAACTTGTTCTACCTGCTTTCTGGGCTGAGATGGGGAACGGCTGAATTTTGGACTCGGCTGGTGACAAAATGTTCCAAACACACCCCATGCACAACTCCTCCGGGGAAGGTGCCAGAAACGAGTTCTGTTGGTAGTTTTTACAGTACCCCGGTAGGCAGCTGAAAGGCACCACAAAACTTGTTCTACCTGCTTTCTGGGCTGAGATGGGGAACAGCTGAATTTTGGACTCGGCTGGTGACAAAATGTTCCAAACACACCCCATGCACAGCTCCACCGGCAAAGGTGCCAGAAACGAGTTCTGTTGGTAGTTTTTACACTACCCCGGTAGGCAGCTGAAAGGCACCACAAAACTTGTTCTACCTGCTTTCTGGGCTGAGATGGGGAACAGCTGAATTTTGGACTCGGCTGCTGACAAAATGTTCCAAACACACCCCATGCACAACTCCTCCTGGGAAGGTGCCAGAAACGAGTTCTGTTGGTAGTTTTTACAGTACCCCGGTAGGCAAGAGAAAGGCACCACAAAACTTGTTCTACCTGCTTT